>NW_021604577.1:9826657-9893467 GCF_004785775.1 Grammomys surdaster
ACAGTGTACCTTGTAAAAGCTTCTTTAAAGTGCCACTGTAGTAGCCTAAAAAAGTATTTCAAATAAACAAACAAATAAATAAGTAAAACTTCCCACCTAGTAAAACTAGCTAGATATTTTGTATAAGATTCTATGGGAGCTACAATTTTTCATTCCTTTTTATACAGATGTTATACATGCAGAAAGTACTCCCAGCTTTTAGAGTCCTCCCACAGAGACACTTACTTCTGTCTGTTGTGGGCATTTTCTTTTCTTAGATCATTGAGATTTCTTTCCAGAGTTCGAGCAGCCAGCTTGAAGAAAAAAAAAAAAAAAAACTCGTGAAAATATATTTAAATTAACTTAAATGCAAGAGCAACCTAAATATCTGCATGATAGCATACAATATCATAACTGGAAACAGATATGAATCTGTATCTATTAGACTCAACGCCAAACATTTTAAATTTAGGGAATTAATTCAAAAGGGGAATTAGTTTCATGCCAGCCAAAAGCATGAACCTGGAGTCTAAGAGGTACTTGTTAATGAATGTTGCTATTTAGATAAAAATCAGGCCCTGAATTATTTGATGATGTACATATCCAATCCTAAGAGGCATGCTGGCAGACAAGCTTAGGGAAAAGTCAATGGAAACACATGGTTATTATGTTCATAATTTTGGGAAACTACAGTTTCACAGCATGCCAACAGAGGTCATGTTTCTAATAACTAAATACACTCAGTGCATCCTGCACATCTATTAAGTATAGAACAATGTACAAATACTACTTAAATACTGTTTGTGCGCATGCGTGCGTGCGTGCGTGCGTGCGTGCGTGTTGGTAGTATATATATTAACAAAGGGTAAATATATGGGGTTCTATATGCTTTTCAGCCATTCTATGGACTCTACAGTTTAGCTACAGAATATATAAAACATTAAGTGGATCGAATGCAAAAAGTGGCTTACCATACAAAGGTAGAAAAAAAGCTAATGATCTACAACCATCAACCATTTACGAATAAGGGAAACTCTACTTGCGATTTTGTTTTCACTTAAAACTGTGAAACATACATTAGAATTGGCGTTAGCCAGTGAACAAACTAAACACTCACAGAAAACAAAGCTTAAATATATTTTAGTACTATCAACAAAGATTTTTGTGTAAATTATTTTCCAATATGTGATCATAAAATCAAATTTTGAACAAAAAATGATTATACCAATAACAACATTAGCTCTTAAATTTCATTTAGTTTTATGTGTGTGAGGATTGTGGTTGAATGTGACATAGGTGGAATTACTAGTTATTATGATCTGCTTTTGCTCTGCTTTTGCTGTGTGTGCACGCATGTGCGTGGAGGGGTACCAAGGGAACAGAAGAGGGCATCGAATCACCTGCAGCTAGCACTACAAGGAGTGTGAGCCGGCCAGCATGCTCAGAACCAACTGCGGGTCAGGTCTCTGGAAGAGCAGCAGTGCTCTAAACTGCTGAGCCATCGCTCCGGCCCCAGGGATTCCATTAAAAGGAATTTAAAATTGATGTGATTGTATTACTAAGTACATTCAGAAAGAAAAGTACAAATAAAGTAAAAAATAAAAGATAATCACTTCTCAGCACATCCTCTGGTCTCTAATGCTACTTTCATCACTGGTAAAATTAATAAAATTAATAGGAAGTGATTATTTGTTTTAAATACTGTCTGTATTTTTCCCTCATCTAAAATGACTAGTAAATTTTCTGAAAGGAATTTGGCAAAGGGTTTTAGGAGGACTTAAAACTTACCCAATTATCATGTGCTTTTTTTTCATGAGAAATAACCTAAAAAATAAAGTTATTAAAAGAATTTTAAAGAAAAAAAAATTCATTCCCAACACTAAAATTTAGTGCACAAGCTGTAAACTCAAGCTGCCCCGACGTCTCTGAAAAAGCAGTTCAAGTATCTGAATACACGCTTTTCATGCAGACACATGATCTACCATACTGAACTCTTAAGCAAAAGCTAAACGGAAGTTTTCGTATTGCCAACAAACCACATGTGATGGATAACTTGAGTTCCCAAGGAGCAGATAAGGAGCCCAGCCCAGCATGGGGCTGCAAAGGTGACAGACATTTATTTGGACAACATAATCCTCATTCCCAAAGAGAGGAAAAAAGGTTTGTAACTTCAGATCTTTAGCTCCCTGGAACTATATCACAGGCTCTTGAACTCCTCAGGAGGAAAAGAAGCTACAGTCCTGTGTCAGTTCTAGAGTCACACTGTTTTAATTGTGTACACAACTCAAGTCATACACATACCTGCCCCTGGTAAGAATGAATTGTTCTCTCCAGCTCTTCTTCGAGATCCTTGGCACGCTGCCTATGAGGAACAAGTAATTACTCCACCGTGCTGACATATAGTAAGAAATGAGAGCACATGACTACAATAGTATAAACAGGGGTAGCAGTACCGCTGGGGAGGCTGGCCTCAAACTCAGAGACTCAATTGCTTCTGCCTCCTGAGAGCTGGGATCAAAGACATATGCCACCACCAAAGTAGGTTTCCTGCCTTAGTAAACCTCAATTAAGCCTTATGAGTACCACTGCTTGGGTGTATAAAACACAAGGATTTACACAACAAACAAGGTCTCACCATCTATCCTAGCCTGGCCTTGAGCAAACTTATAATTTCCTCTCTCTTCATCCCAAGTGCTGGGGTCCCAGGCACATGCCACCATCCTGGCCCTCAGGTTTTCATTTTCAAGACATAAAATCCTGAGAGATTAACTCAGATGTCTGCAAACTTAGCAGAAGTCCCAGGAGAACTCTTAGAAGGCAAAATATGACTTACTGCCTTTATGAAACAAAGGAAATTTCTCTGTTAGACAAAATGCAAAGTTACTCTTCCCAGAGTAAAGAGAAGTCCCACTATGATCCAGAGCGCCACTTTGCTTGCCTCTTTCTGACAGACCTTCTACTATTTCCTTAGATCCACTGAAGACTGAACCAAAGACTATAGCTAAGCACTTGTCCAGAGGCCAAGTGTGACTGGCTTGTTTCATGGCACACTTACTGAATGTTAGTCTGTGTACATACTTCCCAGTTTGAACAAAGCCATTTGAGCTTGAATTAACCGCTCTCTGCATTTTCCTTCTGCAAGACAGAGTCTCATGTAGGCCAAACTGGCTTCAAACCCACTATTTAGCCAAGGTTGACCTTGATCTCTCCAGCTCTTCTTCGAGATCCTTGGCACCATTGTGACCATTCTGTTCCACTCCCAGGTGCCAGGTTTGCAGAACAGGATAATGTGTGTATGCCATCACACTCAGCATTAATAACTATTTACAAACCTTTTGACATTGACATAAAATGTCTCTATTCAATGTGAGACTTAAGTATCAAATCCCTGAAAAGCAAATTTTCCCTCCTTATATTTCCTGAATATCTGCAAAATACAAATAAATCTCAATGAAAAGTAATGAAATAAAAATATAAGCCATTTCACTGCTGCTGCTGCTGCATGAATATAGCACCAGCACTCGGGAGGCAGGAAAGGCCAATCTCTGGAGTTCGAGGCCAGCCTGGTCTACACAGAGAAACCCTGTCTCAAACACACACACACACACACACACACACGCACGCACGCACGCACGCACGCACCATCACTTTAGTTACTGCTTCCTGCCACTGACTTCCCCAACAAGAATGTGTGCCTCATACCTGCAGGTCTCCAGCTCCTCAGCTGCATGGCTGATTTTCTCGTCTACTTTGGAAAGTTTTTCTTCTTTCTCTAATCGGTAATTTTCTTCTACTGTTAATTTCCTTAAAACAAAGAGTACAACCAAAAGTTATCAAACGAGATGGGGAAGGATACTTCATATTCATCAAAGAAAAAAACTACCAAGAGGAAGTCTAATTCCGAACATCTATGCCCTAAATGCAAGGGCAACCACATTCGTAATAGAAATTTTACTAAAGCACAAAACACACATTGAACCTCACACATTACTAGTAGGAGACTTCAATACCCCGTTCTCAGCAATAGACAGGTCATCAAAACAGAAACTAAACAGAGACACAGTGAAACTACCAGAAGAGATAAACCAAATGGATTTAACAGATATCTACATAACATTTAACCCCAAAACAAGAGAATATACCTTATTCTCAGAACCTCATGGAACCTTCTCCAAAACTGGCCATATAATCAGACATAAAACAAGCCTCAACAGATACAAGAAGATTGGAATAATCCCATGCATCCTATCTGATCACCATGAACTAAGGCTAGAGTCTGATAACAACAAAAACAACAGAAAGCCTACATACTCACGGAGAGTGAGTAACTCTCTACTCAATGATAGCTTGGTCAGGGAAGAAATAAAGAAATCAAAGACTTTATAAAATTCAATGAAAATGAAGACACAACATACCCAAACTTATGGAACACAATGAAAGCAGTGTTAAGAAGAAAATTCACAGCACTAAGAACCTTCATAAAGAAACTGGAGAGATCTCATACAAGCAACCTAACAGCACACCTGAAAGCTCTACAATAGAGAGAAGCAAGCACACCCAAGAGGAGTAGAAAGCCAGAAATAGTCAAACTCAAGGCTGAAATCAACCAGTCTGAAACAAAGAGAATGATACAAAGAATCAACAAAACCAAGAGCTGATTCTTTGAGAAAATCAACAAGATAGATAAACTCTTAGCCAAACTAAGTAAAGGGCACAGAGACAGTATTCAAATTAACAAAACCAGAAGTGAAAAGGGAGGCATAACAACAGAAACTGAGGAAATTCAAAAAATATCATCAGATCCTACTACTAAAGCCTATGCTCAACAAAACTGGAAAATCTAGATGAAATGGATGATTTCATCTAGAACGGGAAGGAGGGATGAGATGAACTATGGGAGGGGAGAGTGGAGAGAGGGCCGTGGCTGGTATGTAAATAAAATAATTTAAAAAACAAAGAGTACTTTATTTCTTTTAATGTAGTAATAATAATATATCTAACCAACTACATTTTTAAAATCACACTAGAATTGATACATCCCACAAAGCAACTGCCATACACAACTGCAAAGGTCATCAGCAAAAGGGCCTGTGTATTTCTGACATAAAATTTAGCATTAAAGACCACCATCATATTTTGCTCATTACAGTGCTACTGCTATTAATAGTCTCCAGTGTCTTATCCAATGTAAATATTAATAAAAACTCATGAGTATGTACCATTTATCAAGATTTCCTGTAATAAAGCATTATGTTTGTTAATAAGAAGCTAACAGCTAATAAACTATGGCTTTTTTTTTCTTGTTGTTGTTTGTTTTTAAAGACAAGGTCTCACAATGTAGCCCTGGCTGTCCTGGAACTTGCTCTGTAGACCAGGCTGGTCTCGAACTCAGAAATCTGCCTGCCTCTGCCTGCCAAGTGCTGGGATTAAAGGCATGTGCCACCACTGCCCGGCCAGGCTGGCTTCTTAATTCACAAAGATCGGCCTGTCTCTGCTTCCTGGGGGCTAGGATTAAAGGTCTGTGCAATCATACCTGCCCCCATTTTTTTTTAAATTGGTAGTTAGAACAAGGGACTTGGTTCTAGGCCTTATGATTATGCTAATAGAATAAGGAACACCCGAAAAGAAGGGACTCTTTTTCCTGTGACACAAAAAGGAGAGTGCAGTCCAGAGAACCTAATACAGTCGTATACTATGCATCAACAGATCTCTGAAAATGCACCAAGAAGCCATTGCCTTACTCTGTGGACATCAGAGTGTACTTACACAACCCGAGATGGCTAACAATCAGTGGGTGGCAGTATCATAAAAGTGTCATCTAATCTATAATTCATAACTGACTGACATGTCATTATGTGTCACGTGACAGTCACTGGGGGCAAGCCTTGGGAGCACATAGCCGATCTCTACTCAGTCTTCTGTCTTCTTCAAGCTTTGGGCATGATCTCTCAGCTTCCATGTCCCCTCACCACTGCAGGCTCTCCCTTCCTCCAGCTGCCTTGAGCACAGGACTCTGGGGTTTGGTTTTCTGCTGTGTTTTGTTTAGCTTTTTCCGTCATGGTGTTTTATCACAGCAACAGAAAAGTAATACAGCCTTCAAGTGGAAAATGGTATCGTGAAAGTAATTCCCACTGGTGGAACTTTAAAGAGTCACGTATTTAAAGCAGTGCACCAAACTCCTAGGTTCTACTATCTCACTTCTTCCCGATATTAACTTTAAAAATACAAGAAGCACATGAAAGTCATGGAAAATATCAAGAAAATCACATCAGAACTGATGTGGCCCACAAAGCAATTTCCATACAGTACTGCAAAGGTCACATGCAAGAAGGGCCTGTGTATTGTAATCTGAATCTAAAAAAGGAAATCTAGACAATTACTGAGCCGATATTATACCCTATACAGGCAAGAATCAAAGCTAGCACTCTAACGGTGCTACCAACTTCCTCTTCTTGAGGAACCAGTGGCGGGATTCAATTTGAGCAGTGAGCATCTTCAGAACAGAATATATAATATTTGGGGATACAAAAAGTTGTGCTAGTTAGTTTTTTGTTAGCTTCTCACAAACGATAGACATTTGGGAAAAGGAACCTCAGTTGAGAAGATACTTCCAGGAGACTGCGCTGTAGCCAAGCCTGGGGGCATTTTCTTGACCAATGACTGACAGGTCCGTGTGAATGAGTGTGGTACAGGGGTTGAAAGTGAATGGGAGTAACCAACATCCAGCAGTCATATCTCAACAGAGCATTAATATTCTCTACTACTTTCCAAATACAGAGCATGGATTTTTATTACCAGAGCTCATTCTATTCTAAGTGACCATAAACTGTTAATTAGCGAACACTGGGGCCGCTTTCCAAGGGGATAATGCAAGCTTACTGCTCTGTTAACCTCGTCACAAAACTTACCAACTAAACAATACACAACTTTGCCTTATGTATTCATACTTTATTTAAAACTTGCCAGGGGCTGGAGAGCTGGCTCGGTGCTTAAGAACACTCACTGCCCTTGTAGAGGTCCAGGATGCTCCCAGCACCCACATGGCGGCTCACGAACATCTGTAACTCTAGTTTCAAGGAACTCAATGCCATTGTCTGCCCTTGGAGGGCACCAGGCACACATGTGCCACATAGACAGACATGTAGGAACTCACACATACACAGAAAATAGGAGTAACTATTTACAGGCTAGAGAGATAGTCAGCAAGTTAAGAAAGAGCACACACTGTTCCTGCAGAGGATCTGAGTTCAGTTTCCAGAACCCACGCCTAGTGGCTCATAACTGTGTGTATCTATAGTTCCAGGGGGAAGCTAACACTTCCGCCCCAGGCACCAGTGCTCATGTGCACAGACCCACACACGTGCATAATTTAAAATAATACATTCTAAGGAAATAAATGAATAAAAACTACAGTGATGGCAAACACCTGTAATCTATGCACTTGGGAGTGGAAGCAGGAAGATCAGAAGTTGAAGGTCATTGTTGACTATACCAAGGTCAAGCCAGCATGTCGTCACATGAAACAGTGTCACAAAATAAAAGACCTCGTTTTATATATACTGTAGATTTCCTAACATTAAACTCACAGACAACAGCACTGTAAGTTATGCCCAAAAAAAATTTATCTGATACGCGGTATTTTCTGCACAGAATCCACCGTGGCCCTCTTAACATCAGGAACACTTAACAGCACTCAAGCATATGCCTGGGTCTATGTGACCAGTTAAGTCACCAGATAACTGGCTCTGAAACGCTATGGCACTCAGTAACTGCAAGAGGGGTACTTGCTTATAGACTGAGAACTGAAAGTAGTTGCTGTGCTTGCCCTCAACTGGGAGTGCTCACACTGGGAAACTCAAATCCGCAGCACATCCATGAAAGGCCGCAAAAGCTCTGTAGGAACAGGCTTCTTAAGGTTACAAACAGATTTTATCAACCAGACCAACTTTACATCCAGAACGAATGCAGGATAAGGACTTCCTGCTTTCATTAACTTCCTAAAGGGAAATGAAAGTCTGCTAGGTTTCATAGTGAAAAAAAACTATGCTATAATTTCTACTTGAAAATCTGCAGTCTCCAGATCAGTACCTCAAGGGTCTTCTCTCTCCCCTCCATCTGGGCATCATTATGCGTAAGGACAGCCTAACATCAATAGGTAAGCGCACTGAGAATAGGTATCTGTATGTGTGACACATATTGACAGGAAACCTAAAATTTTCCATATATACAAAAATATGGCACTTCTCACAGAACTTAAAATTTATTAGCAGGTGGAGGACACACTTGATGTTCAGCTATTGTTTTAGTTAGGGCAGCCAAGGAGGCATTTAAAGATAACAGCTGAACCTAGACCCAAATAAAACAAAGGATCAAACCATACACACACAGATGGGGAACACTCATCACTGAAGGCAAAAGAAGCAGGCATAAAAGACCTTAAAAGATCCAGATGTGCTTGACACACCAAAACTCAAGAAAGCCAATGTCCACAGAGAGCAGCAAAGAAAAGGGAAACAGAATAAGCTACAGAGATAGCCAGAAGGCTAGTCACAGCAGGCACTGATCAGCAAGATGAAGTTTTGCATTCATCTGTTTAAATGTACTTAGGGGAGTCCAAGGACGACAATTCAGGTTCTCAGTTCTTCTGTGATCACAGAGAAAAGACAGCACAGGAAGTTATGGTGTAAAGATGACCTTCATGAGGCCACTGGGACAAGCCAACTACTGCTAATGGCGCTTTAACCAGAGAGCAGAGGGGAAACGCGATCA
The DNA here is from genome assembly GCF_004785775.1 of Grammomys surdaster. Taxonomy (NCBI): domain Eukaryota; kingdom Metazoa; phylum Chordata; class Mammalia; order Rodentia; family Muridae; genus Grammomys; species Grammomys surdaster. Next base: position 9,835,406 of record NW_021604577.1, read on the forward strand.
TACCAAGGCTGTCGAGAAGAGTGTGGGATACAAGGGGGCACGTTAGGATGACTTGAGCAGCTGCCTTCAACACAAGGCAGATGACATTGTCATTTATTAACTAGGACAGGGGCACTGAGCAAGACTAATTTGTACAGGAGAAAGGAATCAGTTTACAGACATCGGGCAGTTCCATCTAAAGAGATCGCTCAGATTTCCTGAGCCCACTTATCAGTGTTAGTTTAAGGCAATAATCTGATAACTGTTTACTAGACATTAAGGAAGATTTCTGTGAGATAGCTTGGAAATTCAAGCATCATTTATACTTTCTTCCACGAAGAAAAACTTGTTTCAAGATGAAATAAGATTCTTACAAGTGAATAGTGCTATATAGCTGGTAACTTCCAACAGTCCTAAGCTTTCACGCCATGAATACAGAAGACTTACTTTAGAGCAGCAGTTTTCAACATGTGGCTCTCCCTTTGGGGGCCACACATCAGAGACTTACATTATAATTCGTAACAGTAGCAAAATTAGAGTTCTGAAGTAGGAACAGAATGATCTGAGGGTTGGGATCGGCACAACATGGGAACTATATTCAGGTCACAGCACTAGAAGGCTTGGAACCATTACTCTAAAGCCATTCACTAGCCATTCTACAGACTCACCCAGCACTTCTTACCTGTGAAGCTTCATTTCGTTTTCTTGGTACAGCTCAGTTATTACTTTCAGTTTCTGCTGAAGTTTCTGGCTCTCACTTTCAAACTGTGTCTTTTCCGACTGCAAAGATGCTTGTATAGACTCAAGATTTTTGATATGCTCTAAAGAAATTATTGAAAAGTCATAAAGGAACAAAGCTAAAGGAATTTCATAAAAATAGAACCTATTAAAAACAGACAAGATTGGACATTCCCCCAGGTGATACGGCTGTAGACAATTACTAAAAAATAATGACAAACCAAACTTCCTCCAGCAACAATAGAAAACCGGCAGGATGTTTTCTCTGCCAAACTGCTTTTCATTATTTAACTGAGATGCTACACACACTATTTTAAATAGTTAATACTATTAGTATGAAGATCTCAAAAATCTTCAGCATTCTAATTCTAGCATTTGATTCTGAGTCTGAAAGGTAGTAGCTTCTAAAGGAAGGCTATGAGGATGAGAGTTTCAGAGGCAAGCATTTCCGCTCAGCACTCTCTATTTCATGTGCTGTATATCTGTTATAATCTAATGAAAACATCTCCTCAGTTACACTCAAGTTCATGCTGGTGGAGACAGCAGAGTGGCAGAGCACGTGCCTGGAATGTACAATGCCTCGGTGTGTGCAATTACCAGCACCACAAACACCCGCCCTACTATGTAAGCCACAATTTTACACGTGCTGTGCCTCGAGCTAGCTGATAACAAATGCTCATTTCCAGTTTCATGAGACAATGTCTCAAACAAGATCCAGACTGGAAAGAATAACAACGACTTGAACTTTATTTCAACAGCTAAGCCACCGAAAAGAATGACCGCGGGAATGGGGGATGGCAGATAGTCCAGTACTGGCCACAGGAGCAAGAGAACCAGAGTTCAGATCCCAAGCACCCACATAAAAGCAGGGTAGCAAAATAAGCCTGTGAGCCTTATGACTGTGCTAGGAGGCAAAGCAGGATCCCTGGGGCCCACTGGTCGGCTGTTCTAGATAAATTAGCAAGCTCCAGGGTCGGGGACAGACCCTTTCTTCAACAAACAAGGTGGAAAGCAGCAGAAGAAAACACTGTACGTCACCTTTGTTCTCCATACGCACATGTGCATAAATACAGATATACAAGAACACATGCAAAAATGAAAAGGAACAAGCCAGAGTAACTATAGATCCTGTATAAACCAGCACACCGCTACTTTTTCAATATAATGACTTCAACTCTGAACATCTCTAACATTAGGGGACCACGATGAGAACCTCAGCTCTAATCTCCTCTAAGATCACCTCCCAAAACGTGTGTGAAATGGACTAGGCCACCAAAGGGCGGGTTCAAGACTGGAGCAAGCACGGAAAAGTCTGTAATTAAATGCAATGGTATGTAATTATTCTTAAACATCAGTTAATTAAACATACATACCAAAAAAAAGTTTATGTAAATACATTAATAGTAAATGGTACATATAAAAATTCTCAGAAAGAAACAATTCACGCTTTCCTGTATATGTTTTTCTGAGAATTTTTATATCTATATCAGAAAAAACATCTATACCAGAAATAAAAAAATTATGTCCATCTATGCTGTCAGCCAATTCCAAAAGCAGTCAATTAGGAAAGAAATCAATGTTGAGTATTCTCTCTACTGTAACTGAATCAAATACCAAAGAAACCTTACAAAACAACACAAATTCTTTTATTTTTATCTACTCTAGCTCATTTGTCTCATACTTTATTTTACTTAAAATTTTAAAAATAATTACTGTGGTGGGGAGGTGGGGGACATGCCTGCATGGTCAAGGAGTCAGAGACTGGAGGGCGACTAGCAGAGGTCAGTGATCAGTTCCCTCCTTCCACTGGGAACTGAACTCAGGTCCTCAGGCTCAGCAGAGAGGGCTTTACCCACTGAGCTGTCCCACCAGCCCACATATTTCATCTTATGAGGCTACTGTACAGGCTAGGCATGGCAGTCATGAGCCTATATACACCCCATCAAATGGGAGGCTCGAGAGAAGGGTCAGGACTTCAAGACAGCCTGGGGTTACATAGAAACATCAACTCCAAAAGAAAGATTGTTGTAAATGATTTGGGAGAAAGATGATTAGAGAGAAATGTTCATACACAACAAAATATCAATTAGTGAAAGTTTTTCTGATACATTGAGTAGTTAGATTAAGAGGAACATTATACACAGACACAGGTCTCTACTGGCCAATGGACTGCAAGAAACAATGGGATGACTGGTGAATGGGTCCCTTGCTACAGTGGCACTCCCGACTAAGGCACAAATATGGTAAAATACACTACAGGGCAGGGGCCCCGAGAACATAGTGCTCACTCCTACATGGACCTTCCAGGCTCTTAGTACTACTAGTCTTTGCTAATGATAGCAGCTTTTTAAAAAAAAGTTAGACTACCATTTTTCAGGTCTAATAAAAATGCAACTACTATAATCACTGTATAGAGCAATGATAATTTTGTAACAATTTTTATATTCAGTGGTTCAATCTTTTTATACATTTTACTCATTTAGAAAAGCTGAAATTCGCAGGCAGTGGTGGCACACGCCTTTAATCCCAGCACTTGGGAGGCAGAGGCCAGCCTGGTCTACAGAGTGAGTTCCAGGACAGCCAGGGCTATACAGAGAAACCTTGTCTCGAAAAAAACAAAACAAAAAGCTGAAATTCAGACAAGGACCCAAGGACGCATCCTGTCCCTTCCTCATCAGACCTCGATGGGCAGGTCCTGATGGTTGTAAAGGAACAAGAGTACACTGGCGCTGGCCTCGCAGTGACCTAGTCTCGTATAGAGCATTGGTCCATATTCAAACAGCTCTGACTGCTCTGTGTAAGACAGGAAGAATAAGCTGAGAACTAAAGAGAGAAGCTCTGGGCAGCTGTAGCAATGGCTGAGTAAATGCTGGGAATGTCTTCCTTGTCCTCATTGGGTGGGAGTTTTTGTTTGTTTCTGATTTGTTTGTTTTCAGCTATGTAAGCAGTAAAGGGGCTCTTGTCAGCAATCACTGGTCTATAGTGAGAAACATGCAGGGAGAGACCAGGCAGGAAACGCAAAGCTCCGTAAGCAGAAACTTGGCTGGTGCTGCATTATTTACACACATGCAACTGGATTGAAAAAGACATGTTTCGAAAGTAAAAAGAAAGAAAATGCAGATTAGAAGAAATAAAATAAAACGCTGCCTGTGACCCTATATTCAGAGTTAACCAGGGCAGACATTCGATGACCATTCTTTTCAGATATAAAAAACTGAACTCTTTAACAAAATAAGATATGACTTATAGTATTCCTACACATGCTAATAAAGTGTGTGTGTGTGTGTGTGTGTGTGTGTGTATAAAGTAACAGACCATACTAGTTCCACTACTGAAGATCAATTCACAATTAAAAAAAGAATCATAAATAAAAATGTTCAATTAACATTAGAGGGGCGTTCAACACAGTTTCTTTGTGTAGCCCTGGCTGTCCCGGAATCAATTTGATACTTTTTAACAACTAAAACTATACCAAACACATAACACTATGTAGTGGTTTAAATGAAAATGGCCCCCACAGGCCCACAAGCCCATACAGAGTGGCACTATTAGGAGGTGTGGCCTTGTTGAAGGCAGTGTGTCACTGAGGGGGGTCTTTGAGGTTTCAAATGTTCAAGCCAGTCCCACTGTCTCGGTCTCTTCCTGTTGCCTGACAATCCGCAAGTAGAATTCTTGGCTTTCTCCAGCACCGTGTCTACCTGTGTACTGCCATGCTTCCAACCATGATCACAATAAATTAAACACTGAACTCTAAGCCAGCCCCAACTAAATGCTTTCCTTTAAAAGAGTTGCTGTGTTCGTGGTGTCCCTTGCACAGCAATCAAACACTGACGAAGACACACTGTGACCCACGGTCTTACACGCTGTAAAAGTTACTTTGTAAACACCGTGACCCAAGGTCTTACATGCTGTAAAAGTCACTTTGTAAGTATAAGAGGCTGAAGTGTATTTACTAAGAACAGAAACACTCAGAAGCCGTCCATTCTCTTCAAGAGAGATACTCACTGAGAAGAACCTTACCTGTAAGGTCTTCTTTCATTTGATCCACTTCGGATAACTGGGTATAAATTTGATTTCGTTCTCCTTCCAAGGCTTTTAAAGAAGCGTTTAACTTTAAAGAAGGAATGGAGAAAAAGCAATAATCAATTACACAACATACACTCATCTCCCGATATACCCCAACTGCTCCGCAGCTGTTTTCGCTGGGCTGACGTAAGCGGCCTCCACACTACATTATCTGGACCTCTCATAACATTACCTAAGAACAGGTACAAGGAGTGAACCAGAAGAAAGCAAAGCTACTATTTACTTCTCAAAATAGGACATGGAGCTATAGGGGTAAGGAAATAATAAAACCAGAAGAAAAACAATGCACAATGGGAATTATGAAATAAATAAACATTTTAAAAGAATTTTTTTTTTTTTTGAGACAGGGTTTCTCTGTGTAACCGTGGCTGTCCTGGAACTCACTCTGTAGACCAGGCTGGCCTCGAACTCAGAAATCCACCTGCCTCTGCCTCCCAAGTGCTGGGATTAAAGGCGTGAGCCACCACTGCCCGGCTAAAAGAATTTTCAACTGAAGGAATTACTGTAGAACTTGAAATTTTCTAAATTCTAAAATTATGTGAATTTCTAAAGTTAATATAAAATCAATTGATAAGGAAAATCCTAATTTCTCAGATAATCTTAAATAAAAAAAATAAAATAAAACCAATCTTTAAGTTAGTTACTAAGGAAATATATTTAATCCCCGCTCTAGGGCCTCTTTGCCATCTTTGTATTTACATAGTAGTACGCACCTTAGCTGCATAAATCAGCTTCTTCAACGCTCCCTTTGGCTGATTATCTAAGTGAAAAATGAAACGATAATTACTGAAGACACCCAAATGGATTCATTAGCCCCTCAGCTAATCTTACAACCCCTCTTCTTGCCACAATACACAATCTGGAGCTGAGTTTAGTACCTCCTGCCTCCAATCCTAACACTCCAAAGGCTGAGACAGGAGTATTACCCATGAGTTTGAGGCAAGCCTGGGCTACAAAGTTAATTCCAAGCCAGCTTGAGCTACAGTGAGACACTGTCTCAGAAAAACACTAGCTAAAATAAAAATAACAGCTTGTATAAGATAGAGTAACCTACTTTCAGGAAGCTAGACTTTTGTTTTTGTTTTTTTGTTTTTTGTTATGTTTTGTTTTGTTTTTCAAGACAGGATTTCTCTGTGTAGCTCTGGCTGTCCTGGAACTTACTCTGTAGATCAGGCTGGCCTCGAACCAGAAATCTGCCTGCCTCTGCCTCCCAAGCGCTGGGAGGAAGCTAGATCTTAAAAGCAATCAAAGTACTAACTACAGAGTCCCAGTAAGAACTCAATATTCACCTAAACACTGGCCACAGACAACTCTTGGATTCTTATGGTATAACAGCATCCAAGTATTAGTGAAATAACAGCTCCCAAGAAAGTAATATTAAGCATAGATTCCATTAGAAAACTATTTCTTACATGATAAGGTACACATGAAAAAGTACAATACGACTTCATTATAGTTCCACTTCTAGTTTAGCAGCAGCCTGTGGAAGATACTATCCACTCTCACAACTGCAACTAGCTAGACTCTCTAGTAAATCTTTCTTCACCGCCTCAGAGTTGGAGCCTCCGTCTTCTTTGTCCTGGGTGTCACACATCGCTCCATTGCAACAAATTTAAACTACACAGTTATTACATGTCATTCTGAGCAGCATGAGGAAGTCTCACCGTCTTACCACTTCCTTCCTGACACATGGCCACACTGTTCATTTCTCACTTCACAGACATCTCAGTCAGACAATCTGTTTCAGCACGGGGAGCTCCATGGTTCACAACAGTATGCTGTCCTGACTCTCCTGTTTTGTTATTGCTGCTCCAAGACTCTGACTGTGGCTGTGTAATAAGTTAAGTTTCTAACGGTATATAAGGACAGGAGAGACACAGCACACAGAGGTCTCGTCAACTAAGTACAGTTACAGGCCTCCACTAGACAACTTGAAAAGTAGCCTCTGTGAAGACGACTTTATACAACAGGTTGGGGAGCCAAGAGACAGGACAGGACAGTTTAACAATCACCAATGGGGCAAACTAGGTCTAGGGATCATGAAACCTTATCATATTATTTTTATCATTATTTGGTAATTTTCTCAAATTAAATTCTAACAAGTAAAGAGAAATGGCTTAAAAATACAGTAAATGGCTATATTAACATTAGTTTTTTTAAATACCATAATATAACAAGCAACGGCAGTGGGTTTGTGGCAAATAAGACTAAAGTACCATAACTGTCTGAAGCAAAAGGGCATCATGAAATATGCCTATGCAATTAGAGATGGGCACCAGAGTGGTTATGATCCGAATCCTAACATTGTTGTAATGGAAGACGTGTGACACCCAGGAAGGAGGCTCCGACGCTGAGGAGGTGAAGAAGGATTTACTAGACAGTCTAGCCATGAGGTGGTGAGAGCAGACGGCATCTCCGGCAGCTGAACACCATGTACCAAGGACAGTGCACAAGGAACACAGCGCACATGCGCAAGGCAGAGCAAGCAGGAAGCCAGTCACCACACCTAAGAGAGCAGGGTCCTCCAGGCCACTCTTCATGTCTAAATCCAGGTTGCCATCATCCGCTACGTCTTCTCCAAGCACAGCAGCCCAATCCTTCATCTTCAGCAGGCTCTTGGTCAGAGACTGGACAGTGAACAAACAGAAAAGCAGAAGGTCAGAAGGTAAAAACCTGCTAACAGCTTTACAATTTAGAGATGGACAGTAGTCTAACAGTCAATCCCAGGCTAAAGAAATGGCTCAGCAGATAAAGGCGTCTGCCCCTCGGGATGACCTGTTTGAACCCAGGACCCACATGGAACAAGAGAACCGCCTCCCAAAAGCTGTCCTCTGAACTCTATACATATCCCACACATACATATATACACAGATAAATTCAAAAATGTAATAAAAATTTTTAAATCAATCCTCATGTGCTCTAGTTTTCTACCTGCCATTAAGATATGCTAATAGTTACTGGGTTTTGTTATGTTTTGGTTTTAACTATAACATTTATTGACTATTAAACCTCAAAAAATAAAAAACAAAACTCCCCAAGCACGGCACTACATCTTTAATCCCAAGCACTTGGAAGACAGAGGCAGGCAGATGTCTGAGAGTTTTGGGCCAGCCTGGTCTACAAAGTGAGTAGTCTGTTTAGCCAGGACTAAATAGTTTGACTTTGTATCAAAGAAAAAAGGAAGGGAAGAAGGGAGCGAGGGAGAGAGGGGAGGAGAGAGGGGAGGAGAGAGGGAAGGAACAACAGGAAGGGGATGGGGTAGGAGGAGAGAGAAAGAACAAAGGAGAGAGAAAGAACAAAGGAGAGAGAGAAGGAAAACTACTTCCTTTATAATGGCTCATTCTTGCTAATCATCCCTTATGACTACAAACAGTAAGATCTTTCCTCCTGTGTGTACCCTGTGCTCGTGAGCGTGCAGCAGACGTGCACACAGCTGCACAAGTAGGAGGTGAGAGGACAGTGTCAGGTGTCTCTGTCCCTCTAGCTTACTGCCTGGAGTCAGGACTGCTCACAGACCCACGACTGGACTGGAGAAGCTTCACCACTCAGCGAGCTCTCGGATCCACTGCTCTGGCCCAGCGCTGGGCTTACAGAACACACATCCACGGTCATCTTGTAAGTGGGTGCTCGGAACTCAAGCCCAGGTCCTCATGCTGGCAGAGCACGTGCACCCACCCTTTGGGGAATCTCCCCAGCCCCTAAAATATTTTCTTCCTTTCTTATAGGTCTTACTAAGCAGGAGCTGGGCTGGAGAGATGGCCTAGAGGACCTCCGTTCCTTTCCCAGTGCCTGCATCATGCATCTCACAGCCATGAGTAACTCCGGCTCCACGGGATCGAATGCCCTCTTCTAAGCTCAGTAGGCATCCACACACGTGGCACTGACATACGCGCACAAATACAGATTCTGTTTTTAATTAACTTTTATTTTTAAGAGTGGCCATTAACGTGGTAGTAAAAGTTGTGTGGCATCAAATCAAGATCTATAAGATCATGAACCTTCTTGGACACAACAGTCACATGCACATACCTATATATAGGCACATACAAATACACCCCACTAAGAAGAAGTAGACATCTCTGGCTAGGGAGATGGCTCAGCAGTTGAGAACAGATATTACTCTTGCAGAAGGGCCAAATTCAATTCCCAGCACCACTTCTGGCAGCTCACAACTACCTGTGAGCTAATCCCTGCAGAGGATCCAACACCTCTAGTCTCCAAGAACACTGAAACTCATTTGTACATACCCACAAAAAGATATCAACATAATTAAAATCAAAATTAGCCATAAACTCTTGATATTTAACTAAGTAACTAGCTGAAGAGTTCAACTGAGACACACACAGACACAGACACACACACACACACTGTAAAGGAATTTCAATAGAGCGTTAGAATTTCTCCCACAGTAATTTTGTTTCTATTTTTGTTTTTTGAGACAGTTTCAGCATGAAACCCTGGCTGACCTGCAGCTCTCGCCTGACTTTACTTCTCCCTCCCTGGTGTTAGGATTAAAGATGTGCACCATCATGCCTGGCTTAGCTGGTTTTTTAATCTTCTGGAGTAGGAAACAATTTCTGGTAACATAAGTAACATCGCTTCTGAGCCTAATGGCCAAGATCAGGAGTGACAGTGCAAGAAAAAAAGTGACCCTACACTGTGGATTTCTCTTAAAGGTCCACCTAAAATGACCTGCCAATCTCTTTCCTTTCTTGGGGGTTTCTGGCACAAATAAAATGCCCTCTGCAATTGAGTAGTGCGAGGGAATCACATCCCGTTCCTGCTCTGTTTAGGAAGAGTCCTAAGCTTCGTAAGTAGACCTTTTAGAGGGAGGAAAAGTACAGTCAGCCTCAGCATCCACAGGGCACAATTCTATGACTGGGTAAATTCAGAGAGCTACAAAAGAGAGTCAACTAGCAAAATGTGAAGAAAACGAAACCTAGAGTCTCTTGAAAACATTTTTTTCAATGATTTTTCACAGTGACTTATTTAGGTAAGGAGAAGCACCATGTGCCATTGCATATACACGAAGGTCAGAGGACAATCTTATGAGTTAATTCTCTCTTTCCATGCTGAGCCCTAAGAATCAAATGAACTCAGCCAGCCAAGATTAGACAGCAAGTGCTCTCACCCACTGAGTGCTCTCAACGGCCTATGGAAAGTCAATCGCTGTATTCCTACAATTAGCTATGTGTGTGACCCGAGGGCCTGGGTGTATGTATGCACCTGCTCCTACGAATCGCATCAGGGACACGTGTCAAAACAAATCTTTGGGGTCAGTCCTTTCCTGTCCACCTTGTTTGAGACAGAGTCACTCCACTGCCATGTGGAAGCCAGGCTAGCTGGCCCTCAAGCTTCTGAAAAGTCGCTAAACTCTGCCTCCATCTCTCCACTACAGAGCACAGGCATTAGATACTGTGCTACTTTATCCAGCTTCTACCTGGGTTCTGGGAATATGAACTCAAAACATCAGGCTTATAAAATACAAGTCTTAATCCAGTGAGCCACCTCCCCAGACCAAATTTCAGTTTTTTAAAGTTTTTATATAAGCGCATCTTCTCCAACTGAGGTCAGACCAGGTAGTAGTCCTCTGCTATGTATGTGCCAGGGGTCTTGGACCAGCTTCTGTATGCTCCTGGTTGGTGGCTCAGCTTCTGGGAGCTCCCTGGGGTCTGGGTAAATTGAGACTGCTAATATTCCTATGGGATCTCTTCCCCCTTCAGCTTCTTCAATCCTTTCCCTAATTCAACCTGGGGGGGGGGGGTCCCGGACTTCAGTACAATGGTTGGCTGTAAGTATCTGTTTCTGTCTCAGTCAGCTGCTGGTAGGGCCTCTCAGAAGACAGCCATGCCAGGCTCCTGTCTGTAAGCACAACATAGCATCAGTAATAGTGTCAGGCCTTGGTGCCCTCCCATGAGATGGATCCCAAGTTGGGCCAGTCATTGGACCTCCTTTCCTTTAGTCTCCATTTTTGTCCCTGAAGTTCTTTTAGACAGGAACAATTCTGGGTCAGGAATCTTGAGGTCCCAGAGAAAGGGGAGGCCTGGTGGGGTGGGGGAAGCACCCTCTCGGAAGCAAGGGAGAGGAAGAATGAGATGAGAAACTGGGAGGGGGGAGGCTCGGGGGACTGACAACTGGAACACAAATAAATAAATAAATAAATAAATAAATAAATAAATTTTTTAAAGTTTTTATATAGATGAAAGGAACACCAACTAGTAGAGATACTAAGAATATTCAATCAATTCATAAAAAATGATAAACCAAATTTCTCAGTCTTCCCAACATCTGCTGAGCAGCAGAGGTCAACATAATCAAGAAAAAAATTAAAAACCATTATTGTTTTCTTTATTGATGATAAATACCAAGCTAAAACACTGGAGGGACACAGTCGGGAAACTGACATATCTATGTATCTTCAAGCAGCACTTGCACGGTGACAAAAGACAGGACAACAGTAAAGGCTGTTGAAGTATTTGAATTTCCAAGTATAAAATCTCAGCCAAGCAGTCCCAGGGTGACGGCCATTACCTCAATCTGAGTCTCCCTCTCACTGAGAACTCGCTCCACCTCCGCTCTGGACTCTTCCAATGTCACTCTCTGTTTATCAAGGTCACTCACTTGTTCTTTCATTGTTTCGGCTTCCTGTAAAAGCTGGTATGAACACAGTAACGAAAGATGTAAAAGTCAACATAACGTTTAGATGCATTTATTTAACTACTTAGATTATCATTGAAAGATACTAAGAAGGTAGGGCTGCTACTTTAAAAAGGAAGCCAGATGTGGCTTCTATTTATAAAGAACTTCTTTGGTTGGTTGGCTGGTTTTGCTTTTTCAAGATAGGATTTGTCCATGTAGCCCTGGCTGTCCTGGAACTTGCTCTGTAAACCAGGCTGGCCTCAGATTCACAGAGATGAATCTGTCTTAACCTCCCAAGTCCTGAGATTAAAGGTGTGCACTACCATTACCTGCCTATAAAGAACTGTCACAACAGAAGAGTATAAAATAACAAATACTCTTCAAATGATTTCCAAAGTAAATTCTTATCTTAAATATGAGGTCTTTGACACACACTGATCTGCTGTGTCCAGTCAGTTCTTTTTATCAGTCAATCCCAAAGAACACGCCCCATCCGTCACTTACCTTAAGGGTATTCTTAGTCACCAGGATGCTTTGCCCTAAACACAAGCAGCCTTTAAGAAGACTATTATCTAGAAGAGATAGTCTACAAATAATTCCAGGCTGAACAGCATTGTGAATTCCAGTCTAGCCTGGGCTACATAATAAGATTTTACAGGGTGTAGGGTGGGATACTTTTAATTATAGCATGGAAAATTCACAACTGGCATCACCACCATTTTCTCTAAAATCTAAGATGGTGGAACAAAGATGGAAAAGGAAAAGGCATCAACCAAGAAAGGGAAAAAAAAACAGGAGGAGGAAGAAGAGAAAGGAGAAAAGAAGAAAAAGAAGGAGGAAAAGGATGAGGAGGAGAGAAAACTGTAGAAATAGAAAAGGCAGAGACATAATTGTGATAGAAGACTCCACAGGCAATAGAAGAAAACTAAGCAGTGAAAAAATAAAGACAATGTGACACAACCCAGAAAGGCTCATGGTCTGAAGGCAGTAACAACAGCAGGACGAGTGGAAAGTACAAGGGGAGAAGTGGGGGCTGAAGAGACGGCTGAGCAGTCAAAAGCTCTTGATACTGCTCTGGGAGAGGATCCACACTCAGTTCCCAGCACCTACACTGCTCTGTCCTGTGTTCCCTTCTTCCTCCCTCCCTCCTTTCCTGTTTCTGCCTTCTCCTAGAACATGCATATACACATCTTCTAATTTGATACCATTCATCTCTTAATTTCTCTCCCTCACACATACACACACACATACACACACACGGTCAAAAACAGTTATTCTCTGGAAATATGGAACCTGAGACTCTGAGATAACTCGACCAGATGGGAAAGTAGGAGTAACACACAGAAAATGTAAGAGCTGAGGCAGAAGCAGACTTTCTGAGCACTGAGATACCGGTTCTCCTGACCTCACTGAGCTGCAAAGCTGCTAGAAAAAGCTAACTCCTCCCAAATGGAAACTGATGCAGAATCACTTCTGTGGAAACAATCTTCAGATACCAAGAACTAGGGAGCCTCACAGAAACACCATAGCCATATCACAACACAGGAAAAAACACCAAGGACACTCTCAAATCTTCCCATTGGATTCGGACTGCTTCATAATTAAACAAACAGCCATGAATTCCCAAATATCTGAAAATAAAAAGTGAGCCTTTGTGGTAAAACAGAAAATAAATGCAAAAGAAACAAGGCAACATAATGAACTGAAAAACACCTGAAAAAAAATTTCAATATCCTCGATAACGAAACAGGAGAAAAGCATACTAAAACAAAAAATAAATTAAGCCAGGTAGTGGTGACACACACCGTTGATCCCAGTGCTTGGGAGGCAGAGGTAGGTGGATCTCTGTAAGCTCCAAGCCAGTGTGGTGTACAGACTGAGTTCCAGAGCAGCCAAGGCTACAGAGAGAAACCCTGGGAGTCAGGGAGGGGATAGGCGGCAGTACTAACAGTTTGTGAAGCAAATAGAGCAGGAACACAAGTGGCAAAAAAAAGACCCCATAGTCTACACAGCATTCAATTCTCAAAACCAAAAGAGGAAAGAGAAGACAGTACAGCAATGTCAAACTTGTATAAAAACAAAAAAGCAGCACAAATGAGTATCACTAAAATATTAAAATGTGAAAGGCAACCAGGAGCTGCAGCAACTGCCAATGGTTAAGACACGCACTCTCCTCCAAGAGGTCCTGAGCTCCGTTCCCCACACCCACATCAGGCTGCTCACAGCTGCTTATGACTCTAACGCCAGAGGATCGAACACCCTCTCCTGGCCTCTGAGGACACCTTAATTATGACCACAAAGACATACACATACATATAATTAAAATGACAATGAATTTCAAAATGAAATCTTTTTTAAAAGTGAAAGATAAGAATTTTTAGCTATAAACCTCTTAAAAACTACTTCCAGGACTTCTTTATTCGAAATCTTAATCAAAACAACTATAAAAAAGCAAGTCTTTGATACAGGAAAAAGAACATTTAAGACAAGAGAAAACAAGACTTCTTAGCAGCTGAGTGATCAGAAGCCTCAGGACAACAAAAGGCCAGTTGATCTACAGAACGGCTTCTTACTAGACCAAGAGGGTCTATGTTCCCAAGAAGCAGCTTCACAAAGATGGCGAGAGAAAGAGAGAAGGCTCGGGGTTTGAGAGTGCCTACTCTTCTTGCCCAGGACCAAACCAGGGTTCTCTGCACATGTATCAGTTGGCTCATTACTGCCTATAACTCAACTTGTGTGAGGAATCTGATGCCTCTGGCCTTCAAAGGCACCTGCACATGTATGCATGTATCCACACTCAACACATGAGACAGCAGCAGGCATACACGTGAGCATATAGAAGAAGAAGAGAGACAGCAGCAGGCACAGTAGTACAGCCCTATAGCGCCAGTAGTGAGGAGGCTGAGTATCACAGTGAGTTCTAGGCCACCCTAAACTACACTAGGAGACTGTCTCCAAAAAGAAAAGAAGAAAAAGAAAAGGAAAGAAAAGAAGAAACAAAGAAAGAAAAGAAGAGAGAGAGAGAAGTTTAAATGAACAAATTAACCAAAGCGGTCAACTGCATGACATTTCCATCTCTCAAAGAACACAGAGGGAAACATTATAAATATGTATTACAGAAAACCAAGCAATTAGTAACAATAGGGAAAATAAAATGTTGGTCAACACAATATATACTCAAGTTCCAGCATGTGGCTCAGAGAGGCTACTATTTAGAGAATCTCTTCACACTACTACCGGGGAGATGAGTAAAAGCACTTGTCATCAAGCATGAAGACCTGAGTTTAATTCCCCAGAACGCACATAAAATCCAGATAGACGGCACAATTATCTATAATCCTAGTGCTCCTATGGAGAGATGGAAGGCAGACAGGTGAATCCCTAGAAGCTTGCAGACGAGCAACCCAGGCATACGCAAAAGGACAGAGATTCTGTCTCAAACAAGAAGGCAAAGACTGTCACCACGCCATAACACGTGCATGCTCACATTCTCACAACACACACACACATACACACACCGCATGTATGTCATAGAAAGGAAGGAAGAGAGAGGGGAGACAAGGGAGGGAAAGGAAGGAAGGGAGAGAGACAGAGCGGGAGAGATTGGTGGGGAAGACAGACAGACAGACAAGACAAGACAAGACAAGACAAGACAAGACAAGACAAGACAAGACAAAATTTCCATGCCAAATATTGTTTTTGGAGAACAGAAGAGAAGATATATATATGTAGGAGTACCTGTAAAAGGGGGGGGGCATAAGAATAAAAGCTAAATTTTCATTTTATATGCTTCAGAACGCCTCCTTCCTTTAGGCCCCAGACTGGTAATACATTAACTCTTTTAGTATTCTCTGCTGAGGGTTGGTGTTAACTGCTGGGGTTATCAGAATACTGACTGACTTGGCTTATTTCTTTCATGGGAGAAGACAAAGACAGAAAGAAATACTTTTCAACCCTTTACTAGAGATACAAAGTATGCCCGGGAGCCTGCCCTGCCCTTGTGCTCTTCAGCAAATACCGCTCCTGAATGTGGCTCCATTCATGATCAGTTGTGAGTTTGCCCAGAACATTCAAAATCTATATTCAGTATCTAAGAGAGTCTGTGTAAGCTACAAACCTCCTTCTGGCTTTCCTGAAGTTGAGAGTTTTCATTCAAGGCATCTTTTATTGCTCCCTTGAGTCGCTCTTCATTGATTTCAAATATTCTAAAGGTTGTTTTGGCCTAAGCAAAACAAATACACAGTTTATAATAATTCAACCGAACACCTCAAGTTTATACATTCTCCACAGAACATAGAACTTAGGCAAAGGCCAAAACATGTCACTATTAACAGCAGAGGTGCATGATGAAGCAAACAACGCTGGCCGAGACCCAGGGCCTAGTCCTAGCACTATCATTCACTCACCATGTAACTATGGGGAAACTCGCAAGTGCTGTGATGAAAGATGTGCACCACCACAGCCCAGCATGATGGCTAGTCTTGGTTATAAACTTAACTACATCTGGAACTAACTAAAACCCATCAGGCTGGGTACACCTGTGAGAGGTTTTTCTTAATTAAATCATTTGAAATGGGAAGAGCCACCTTTAATACAGATCTTCGATCACCTTGATCAGCATCTCCTGAGGTGGGAAGACCCACCGGTAATAAGGGCCACACCTTCTGGTGGCAGCCTATATAAAAAACATGGCAGAAGGAAGGTTTTGCTCTTTGTCTGTTTGCCCTCACACTCTCGCTGGCAAGTACACTCCTTCACTGGCATTCGAGCCTAGTCCTTTAGGATTCGGATGTATACTGAAGACCAGGTTAGCTATCCATCCTCACAGCATGAACAACTGCTGGATTCTTGGACATTTCATTAGTAGACTGCCATTGTTGTTGGACTAGCTGGACCACAGCCTGTAAGCCACTCTAATAAATCCCCTTAGACAGAGACATGGATGGATGGATAGACAGATGATCGATTCTGTTCCTCTAGAAAACTCTAATAGACCTAAAAATAAAAATATCATGAAAATGTAAATGTTTTTCAAAAGTAACAGACCAACTAGAGTAATTCAACTTACTTCAGCTACTTGTGATTTGAGAGATTTTGATTCATCTTCTAGGGACTGTATCCTTTTTGAAATATCGGCCATCTGGAAAGAGAGTGTCAGTCTGTAAGTATTTACTAAGTCCCATTAGCTTCAACACAAATGTATGTTAGGGATATTGTTAAATTAGCATCAGCAAGAGTGAGCGCTCAGACGAGGGTGTGTTGTCAGCTTGCTTCCCATCTGCTCAAAAGGAGTCACGTATCACGTGATAGCACGTTCCTCGATCTCAATGTACCAGAGCACTTTTCGGGTTCAGGGCGAGCATACTAACGTCATGGTTAAATCAGCTCACAAAAATCAAGGTTTTTCCTGACACTAGAATTTAAATTAGAAACTTACAATGTTTTTAACACATTTCTAATTTCAAAAAAATATACTTCACTAGGTATATGAGTACTCGAGTAACACAGTTTATGTTACTTTCACAGCAAATATGGGAAATTTCTATACAGATGTTCAAGACAGCCAAGTGTGGGCAGGGTGTGCACACTTGTAATGCTAGCAGGCAGGAGGTAGAGGCAGGAAGACCATGAGCCTGAGGCCAGCCTGAGTTATACAGACTGAGCTATAGTCTAACATCCTGTCTCAACAAATAAAAACAGTAAGAAAAAAGGAGTACGCAAAAAGATCTGTGGTAGCATGTAAAGAGTTAGAGCTAACGGGAATGGTTAGAGCTGGAGGCTCCACCTTCTGTGGCCTTCTGGATTCTATTTTTTACGTGCCTCAGTTTTTTGTTTTGTCTTCCTTTGCTTTGGTTACACTTATTATTTGTTTGGTTGGTTTGAGAGTTTGATTTATTGATATTTGTTCATTTACATTTCTGAAGCTAGTGTCCCCTCTCCTTGTGCAGTCCAGGCCAGCCGGGACCTCCTGCGTCTTCCTCTCGAGTGCTGGGATTACAGACTTGTCACTATGGCTGGCATCCATGTCATATTTTAATCGTCATCATGTAAATGTATAAAATTCAATAACCTTTTCATAATTCTGTTGAAATAGACAAGACTTACCAACTCATCTTGTTCAGAATGTTTAGCTCTCTCTTCTTCTAGATCTTTCTCTAGGAGTAGTATTTCATCTTCAAGTTTAGATTTAGATCTTTCCAGATTTTCATAGGTTGCCTAAAACAGAAAGCCAACTTTAACAGCCAGACATAGCAATGTTTAAGTAAAACTCAGTATAATCAAACAGGTTTATGATACTATATATATTTGCTCTCTGATATTAAGATAAGAGCAGGTCTAACAGTTGCCAGCGACTTCTATAAGAGCGAAAGCATTTCAGGCTCCCATCAGCTAACTGTTACAAGAAACACAGGCAGCCCCTAAAGGAATCAATACAGTTGCATTCCAATAAAACTTTTATTCAAAAAATGAGGTGAAAAATCCACTCAGCACAGCTTGTCAACCTATTTCTAAAGCGTGTTTAAAAGCATGTTATGGGGGAAATGGCAAGTTCAATTTAATATAAAAATAATTAATTTAAAAATCAAGACTGCATCACCATATTTTCCATTGAATAACATATTTTCTGTAATCTTTTTAATTTAAAATGATTAATTATTAGATTGGTCTAATTGAATTTTAAATACTGTAATTAACATACCTCTGATATTTGTGATCCTTCAACAAACTTGTTAAAAAGGAAGAACAAAACCAAAATGTTACAGTAGTTTAAGACTATCTACCTACAATCTCCCCAAATCTGACTATTCCATCAGAGGACTAGTGATTTCAATCTAAATTATTCTACTGATTGATTTTTACCTGCAAAGTCAACTGTCAAGCCTTGTAAAACTTGTATTACATTACAGTTTGGTCCAACTACAATTACTATTCCTACAAATGTTCTCAACTAGTAAAATTAACAGAGTATTTTCTAAGATATTCAGTTTGGCGAAATCTCAACTAATCTGACTCATAATTCACATAAACCTGTTGTCATGACAACAAACTGCTATATTACATTACCTGTAACACCAAGCTTCACTAATGTTTGTCTTTGTTACCCAGTAACAAGTTTTCTGTTACCATGCATGCAAAACAGCTTTTAAGACCCTTTATGTTTTGGCTTTTGACTGGTTTTTGGTGTTGTTTTCTGTTTAACATAGACTTGGCAATCCTCCAGCATTCACCTCCCAAGTGCCAACCAAGGTGGTAGGCATTCTTCACACCTGCCGAAATTCCTTTTGTTCTGGAAACTAATACTTTCCCACTGGGATAGCAATTATAACAGAGGTTTACCAAAGAACACATAGCAACTAAAAATGTTCTTGAGGATATTCATAGGTAACAAAGAAAAAAAAAACTTAAGGAATTATTTAGAGTTTTTAACTTCTTATGGATTCTACAAGTGCATTCTAAATCACAAGACACAGACTTTCTACTGAGGACAGACATGACGGACTTGCCACACTGGAATGAACACATAAACCAAAGGTACAAGGTCTGTTTTCTATCATCTCGTCATTCAGGGCAGGCTGCTTCTGCCATGCAGGCTCCCGGCTCACTAACTACAACGCGTGCATCTGAAACTCACTCCATCACATCCTAATCTGTCTGCTAAGCTGAAAACTGTCATCGAGTTAACCATGTATCTCTGCTAAACTCCCCATGCAGTGACATGATGGGAGTGACTGAGAACTGGCCATTGTGGAGTATTTAGAACACAAGACTCAGGAAATGGTCTGTAGACAGGGATTGAACATGTACTAGCATGCCACTATTTACGATGTAAACCTCTGCTCTAATCCTAGTTAATACCTACTATCACGGGATGGCAAAAAGGTAATATGGCCACAACTTACGTAATTTATTGTCTCCTGCTATGCCTAAATTTATGAAAGAGTCCTATGTCTCTTCCTGGAGCAAACAATGTCAAAAGAGGAATGGTCTCTTCAATGCATTCTTAGGAATACAGAATAAAGGATTTCTTCCTATAAACCTATGGATTCTGATAAGCTGATTATATATCCCTCAAAACAAGTTAGCAATAAGAGCTCAAAGTGTCTGGTTTTAAAATGTTTTATGCTACCTACACATGTTCTATTTCCTCTAATTTTTCTGTAAGCTTTAAGATCCTGATACACCATTTCAGAAGATAACATATTTTTAAAGTTTGCTATTTAATAAGAATCTTTTCCCTAGCTTTTAAATCATATTTTGTTTTTTACCTCCAAACTTTGTGCTTCTGTTGACTCCTCCTCAAAGCTGGCCTCCTTTAAAGATGACTCTAAGCCTTCATACTGAATGAAACAAGGGAACATGTAAGTAAAGACTGTAAACTGTATACCAAACTGTATCTCAGCAGGTATCTGTGAAGCAAACTCTGAGCTTAGTTTTGCAATCTAACCACTGTGACAAGCAAAGCCAGAACCCCTAACAAGTCACAACCACCAGGTTGGGAAACATGAAGAACTTTACACCTGTGACAAGCAAAGTTGACCCGAGTCCGCTGGAATACAAACTCTAACATCAAGAACAGACTAAAGATTGTCCAGAGATGTGAGTTGTCTGTCATCCCCTAAACAAGCTAACAGCTTCTCCAGCCTTTTCAGTAGAGCAGTGTACAGTAACTGGCCATCAGACATTTATACCATATGACAAAGAAGACAAATAAGGAAGATAAAATTGTTAAAAGACAGAATAATCAAGGGATGAAAACTAAAAATAATTAAATATAAAACATCACAAGATTAAAGTGAGGACAATGTTGCTTCCAATCCAGCTTTCTGCTGAACAACAGCTAGATAACACACCGAAAGTCAGAATCTGGCTGAAGGCCTCAGAGGACTATTTAAACAGTAAAGATTTACGAGAGAAGACAGACCTGCAGAAAGGCAAGGCCAGTGGTTCACACCACTTTCTCCTTATAAAAGAGACTCACTCACACAGGCAGGGAACTAGGTGAGAATTTCAGGAGAATCAGAAACCACAAAGAAACAATGCATGTACCTCAGGACCTGCCAAGTCTGATGAGCTATGTAGGCCGGCCTCCTGTGCTTGCCTGAATACTTCAAAAAGTATCTTTTGGTAACTAAGCAAGACAAAGACACAAGTACTGCTAACTACTGCAAAATCCTAAGTACTTTTCTAACAAGTGGAACTTACTTAATCCTGCTCTCAAAAAGACTACATGCCTGATCATGTGGGCTTTCCCCTGGCACAGTCGATGTGACCCATCACTTCACCTGACCACACAAGCAAACAAATAACTCAAGTACACAGATCAAGAGAGCTCTGAACAAACTTCAGCATCCTTTTTTTACCAAGTCTTGCACAGATTTATGTATAAGAAGTCAGTCCCTCATCATGATAAAGGTCATTTATGAAAAATCCAGCCAATAGCAATAGAGAGGGGCTGAGAGCAGGGTAAGGGCATCACCTCCCCCAACAGCTGACTAACATAGTGCTGGGAGTCCTACTGAGAGCAGTTAGAAAAGAGATTCCAACAGTAACCAGATCAAAAAAGACTATCTCTATTTCCAGATAGCATATGAAATAGCTATCTTGGTTATCAACCTGACTACATCTGTAATCAACTAAAACCCAAACAGCTAGGTACCCCTTGACTTGACTGGATCATCTGAGTTGGGAAGACCATCCTAAACCTAGACCATACTTTCTGGTGGCAGCTCACATAAAAAGGTATGGAAAGAGGAAACTTTTGCTTTGTGCCTGCTTGCTCTCACTGTCCCTGGCAAGTTCATCTGTCCTGCTGCTGAGGCATTCCTTGCTAGTATTAGAACCTACTTCTTCGGGATTCTAAGGTATATGGACGACTCAGTCATCTGGCCCAGAGGATTGAACAGCTATCAGATTCTACGTTTTTCTGCTGGGAGACAGCTATTGTTGGACTAGCAGGACCACAGCCTGTAAACCACTCTTAAGAAGAGCCCCTTTCAATGTATATAGATTCATTTTATTAATTCTGTTCCTCTAGAAAATCCTAACTAATATAGCATGTTAAATGCAGAGAAACCTCTAAGGCTCCCCTCAAAACTACAAGTCTAACAAATGAATTCAATAAAGCAGCAGACAGTCCATGACAAATAATGAACTAGCTCAAAAAGGTACCAACAGCCTTGATTCACAGTGGTAGTTTAGAAGTGGTATTTGGGAGGCCAGGAATCAGGGTACAAGAAAGTCAGGATAATAATACAGAGGAGTAAGGGGCACAGAAAGGAGAAATAAGACTACCTAGAACCTCTCACATAAACACACCAGTCACACCAGACAGCAGCACTGAATCCTGCCAGAAGGTGCCCATTAAAGAGTGCAAGCAGACATTCACACCCAAGGCTGGACTCAGTGAGGACAGTGGACCACAACAGGCCAAACAGGAACAGGGAATCGGAGCGAGAGCCTTCCAGGGCCCACTACTCTTCAGACTCAGGACAGACCATGGGAAGCGCTAGCTTGGAGGCTGAATCTACCAGCAGAAGAGACCAGCTCAGCAAATTGCAGACATAAAAGTGTCAAAGATGGGGCCCAGGGCCTGTAGAACTCCAACAAGCCTCATTCTCCAGCCCCTGCTACTGCCCCACGGAACAAAGGATTCCTTGGAAACGGGAAGGAACTTGCAGAACTCAGAACAGTATCCAGATGGGACCAAGAGGCCCTGACAGCACAGTCTGTGGAGAAGTAGAAGCTAAGGGACTCACAACACCCCAGCCCAGGCACACCAGCGAGGAGCTACGCGAGTCACAGAAAACGTGGGTAGTACTGTGGTGCCGGAGGGAGCACTGACCAAGAACATAACACTCCACTTCATTTTATTCATTTGTGTTATTAATCTTTAATTTTAATCTTTAATTTTAATTTTCCAATTATTTATACATAATTTTTAATTCTTAATTTTTTCTATGAATACTTTTATTTCAGGTATTTGGTTCGTATGTGGGAACTAGCATCTTGGTGGGAAAGGTTCTTCAGTCTGTCCTTTTTTTTTTTCCTCTAAACCAAATACACAGTATTTCCTCTATTTCTTTCATACCTCTAATACATACGCATTTCCTCTTTTCTAATGTTCCCCCTGCCCCATCCCCTAGTCCCGTTTCATTCATCTCTTAAATACTGATACACAATATTCTCTCTATTGCTTTTCATACCTGGAACTCCTCTAATCCCAGCACTTAAGAGGCAGAGGCAGGCAGGTCTCAGTTCCAAACCAGCCAGGACTACATAGTGAGACATAGGCATTTTCCAAAGGCTTGGGTATTTCCTGAGAGTGCTGGGTCTGTGTTTGTTTTGGTAGAGTTGCCTACCTTCCACAGTGGTTGTGTCATTTTGCATTTCTACTAGTAGGTGAGGGTTCCAGCTTCTCTGTGTCCTAAGTGTGTGCTGTACTGTTGTTGGCGCGCTGGCTGAGTACTGTCATGGGCTTCACCAGCCTTTGCTTGGAGGCTAATGACACTGAGTATCTTTAAAGTTTATCTGCCCTTTGCCAACAAAGTGTATCTTCTTCTCTGCAGATACATTGTTTACCTGTTATTTATTTATGAGACAGCCTTACCAGTGTACCAGGCTGCCTTAGATTCTCCATCCTGCTTTGTCACTCTGAATGCAGATATTATAGTGTGTGCTGCCAGCTTAACACATCCTAGATACAGAGCCTTAACTAGATACATGATAACAAATACTGTGCTTGTCTGTCTTTCTTTCTCTTTTGAAACAGTCTCCTATTATAGCCCAGGTTGTCCTTGAACTTGTAGCTAGCTCTCTTTCTGCCCCAGCCTCCTGAGTGGGGGATTATTGGTATGAGGCACCATAGGTAGCTGTCTCCCCGATCCCCCCAGTATCTATCTATCTACCTATCTACCTATCTACCTATCTACCTATCTACCTATCTATCTATCTATCTATCTATCTATCTATCTATCTATCTATCTATCTCACTGCCCCCCTTTCTGTCTTTTTTTTTTAGACAGGGTTTCTTTGCGTCTTTGTGAAAGACAGCCCCGGCTTTCCTTCATGTACTTCTTTCACTTGGGCTTTGTATTAGCTTGCTAGGACAGGTGAATCTGTTGAGTACAAGGCCAGCCTGGTCTACAAAGTGAGTTCCAGGACAGGCAAGGCTACACAGAGAAACTCTATCTTAGAAAAAAGAAAAGAAAATGTCTAAACAAAGCATCCTATAGAGACAGAAAGCATGTAAGTAACTAGAACTATGTATAAAGTGGGAAAACTGGATGAAGAGTGATTAAAAAAAAATTAGCCGGGCGGTGGTGGCGCACGCCTTTAATCCCAGCACTCGGGAGGCAGAGGCAGGCGGATTTCTGAGTTCGAGGCCAGCCTGGTCTACAGAGTGAGTTCCAGGACAGCCAGGGCTACACAGAGAAACCCTGTCTCGAAAAACCAAAATAAATAAATAAATAAATAAATAAATAAATAAATAAATAAATAGTTTCTTTGGGGTAATAAATATGTCAAAAAGCTGACTGCTATCATGGGTATCCAAATGTATGAATATAGCAAAAGTCATTCCTCTATTTGCTTTGGAAAGGGCATGAAATTTTACCATGAAGCCTAAGATAACCTCACACTGGTAATCCTACTATAATCAAATTTGTAATGCTTTCAAAATGCTGGGCTTATGGTCATATATCACCTCAGCTGACTCACCTAGAAACTTCACATGGGCAAGTCAGCTGTGCTGTAGAAACTGTATCCCAACGAAGCTGTGGAACTAAACGAATCCTAGGACTTAGCAGGTAGAGGCAGGAGGATCCATAAGTTCAAGTTTATCCTCAGCTACATAGAGTTTGAGGCCAGCCTAGGCTACATGAGACCTTGCCTTAACAAAAATGGGTAGGGAGAGCGATAGAGGTGGGTCAGTGGTTAAAAGCATGTTTTACTCTTGCAGAGGACCTGAGTTTGGTTCCCAGCAACTATTTTATGTGGCTCACAAATTACTGTAACTCAAGCTCCAGGGGCATCTTCTGGACTCTGTACTCACATGTACACACACATGTACACACACACACACATGTAATTAGAAATAAAATAAATAATTTTTAAAAGAAGATATCTGGAAGTAAATCTAAGAAAAAAAACTGTTGCAAGCCTCAAAGATAATGTACTTTTAAAACTGAAGGAGGGGCTGGAGAGATGGCTCATTGGTTAAGATCACTGGTTACTCTCCCACAGAATCCCAGCACCCACATGGCAGCTCATAGCTGTCTGTGACTCCAGTTCCAAAAGATCTGATACCTTCTTCTAGATTCTGCAGACACTACATGTACATATGGCACAGACATACATACAGGCAAAACACCCATAAAATGTACATACATAAATGTATTTATTGCATAAATATACATAAAATATAATAAAAGAAAAGAAAAAAAAAAGACTACGTCAAATATGTTTAGCTGGGCAATGGTAACACGCGCCTTTAGTCTCAGCACTTGGGAATCAAAGGCAAGTGGATTTCTGAGTTCGAGGCCAGCCTGGTCTACAGAGTGAGTTCCAGGACAGCCAGGGCTACACAGAGAAACCCTGTCTCAAGAAAACAACAACAAAAACTTTAAAAAGCATATACAGAAAAATGGACTATAATCCACAGATAAGAATTCAACATTATAAAAATGTTTCCTTTGTGTGATGGTTTGTATATACTTGCCCCAGGGAATGGTGGGATTAGAAGTTGTGGCCCCGGTGGAGTAGGTGTGTCACTGTGGGTGTGGTTATGAGTCTCTCATTCTAGCTGCCTGGAAGTCAGGATTCTGCTAGCAGTCTTCAGATGAAGCTTCTCCTGCACCATGCCTGCCTGGATGCTGCCATGCTCCTGCCTTGATGATAACTGACTGAACCTCTGAACCTGTAAGCCAGCCCCAATTAAATGTGCTTTTTAAGAGTTGCTTTGGTCATGGTGTCTGTTCAAAGCAGTAAAACTCTGAGACACTCTGAAACTGGGTATGGTGACACCTTTATAATCCCAACACTCAAGCAAGGTCGCTGATGAATTTGAGGCCAGCCTAGTCTACAGAGCTAGTTCAGGAAGCCAGGACTATACAAAGAGAGCCTGTCTCTTTAAGTCTCAACACCTCAGAATGTGTCTGTTATTTGGAGACAAAGCCTTTAAATGGTAACTGGTTAAAACGAGGCAGTTAAGACGAGCCTAACATAATATGACTGGTATCCTAGGAGACCATCAGGACAGAGAGAGGCACAGCAAGCAGGCAGTTCCATCTACAGGTCAAAGGATAGGCCACAGAAGAAGCAAAGCCTGCAGACACCTCAATCTTAGACTCCTGTCTCCACAACTGTAAGGGAGTTCATTCCTGTTTGTAAAATGGCATTTGGTCACAGCAGCCCTAGCAAGCGAACACAAAGCCCAAATGAAAAAAGTAAATAAAGTCTCTACATGATAATAAATAAGAATACCTTTACATCCTTAATAGGCAAAAATCTCAAGCAGGAAGCAAAAAAAAAAAAAAAAAAAAAAAAAAAAAAAAAAAAAAACACAAGCAACAAAACCCAGACAAAATTACATTATATTAATTCTAAACTTGTTTTCTTAGACACCAAACAAAATAGAAATATAAGTCGCAGAAGATATTTGCAATCCATATATCTAAAAAAAAACTCTTACATATAATAGTTATAAAATGTTAATTTTTGTTGTTGTTATTTTGTCTTTTTTTTTTTTCAGAGCTGAGGACCTATCCCAGGCCTGGCACTTGCTAGGTAAGCACTCTACCACTGAGCTAAATCCCCAACTCCAATATAAAATGTTAAAAACGAAATAAAAACCCTGCTTCTATATGACATAAAGGGGATTACAAGTGTCTTTAAAAGGGCAGAAATGGGCCAGCAAGATGGCTCAGTAGTTAAGGAGCTTGCTACCAAAACTGACAACCTGAAGCCCAATCGGGAAAAGGAGAGGAGTGACTCTCCTACCTACCTACCCTATGACCAACCACACATGCGCACATGCACAGACACAAGTAGACACAAATAATAATAATAATGTAATTTTTTAAGGGTGAAAGAAACTTGAAAGGGCAACTTCACGAAAAGAATATCTAAATGACCAATAAATGAATCAAGGCGCTGCACTGTGTTAGTCAGGGAAGAGAAGGCTGAGAGACGAAGGTGAGAAGACACAGACAGCTCTGAGCCAGAGCTCAGAGGCGTTACGTCATCCACGGAGAAGCACTAAGCTCCACGGTCTGCCACCACCAGGATTCTCAGACATGCCTTACCTCCTTTTGAACAAAGCTGACTTTTTCAAGTAGTTTACATTTTTCTTCAATTAGTGCAGAAAGCTCAAGAGCAAGTTTTTTTTCTCTCCCTGAGGAAAAGAAAATTATTGTGACTAAACTATTCTGTTTTTAAATTATATACAACGATGAGTTCTCAAACAGGAAGATAACAACTTACCCACATAAAATCGGCTTCGAATCTGAAACAAATTTTTAAGAAAAGTATATTAAAACAAGTATACCTTCAAGTAAATCTATTTCACTTCTACTCCCGACTTGCTATGGCCTTCCCATAGTGGATTGCCCAGCAGCTTTCTAGTCTGACGAAAGCACTGCTACTAAGTCAGGAAAGTCAGGCCTCCCACTAAGACTGACACTATGTGTTATCATGTGAAAGGCTCTGAAGCAGCCTCACTCTGAAGACACCTTCACTCATTCCTGTTACTTCACTCAGACCCATGTTTCCCACACATCTTTGGCCCTAACACGAAGTATTTCAAGGACCCTATTATTAAGACTCCTACTGCTAATAGCCAAAATAAAACAGTCTAAGAAGGGCTCTAGACATGGACCGACTCTAAAAAACCCATTAGCCTTTTTCTTCCTTAAGCTTCAGCTTGCAGTGAAGGAAGGATAAACCCACTTGTGACAGCCCTGGGGCTGGAGCAAAAGGATCAAGGTAAACAAAGGGAAGATTTATATCACCTAGAAAAGACAGAGACAGAAAACTGGAAGAGAAAATCAAAAGGACAAGATATCCTGGGATGTGTGTAAACAGGAAATATAGGAAAGGCAACACGGGGTAGAGAGAGTCCTTCTGGAGGGCACCAGAAAACCATGAAGAAATCAGAATGGAGTCAGAAGCACAGGGCCAACATCTAAAAAGAGTCTCAGAAAGAAAGGATATGGTAGGACTCTCTCTCTTTTTTCTTTCTTTTTTCTTTTTTCTTTTTTTTTTTTTTAAAAAAGTAACTATGGGAATAAGCGATAGAGGGACAGGGGTACATCTACACAGCAAGCAGATCTGGGACAAGGGTGCATCTATAAGCAGGGGGGATGGGAATTAACCATCTGATTATTAACTGAATGAGTGGCCATGTTTTTTATTCTAAATTGGGAAGTAGATACGTCTGCTGGCTTTTTATACTGCTAAAAACAAACACAGACGAGTAGTGGTCATGCTCCCAATACATCGCAATCATGTCTATTATGTCCTATAATGGAGGGGCCGTCATGGCCATGAAAGGAAAGAACTGTGTGGCCATCGCTGCAGACAGGTGTTTCGGGATCCAGGCCCAGATGGTGACCACGGACTTCCAGAAGATCTTTCCCATGGGTGACAGGCTCTACATAGGCCTGGCCGGCCTGGCCACTGACGTCCAGACAGTTGCCCAGCGTCTCAAGTTCCGACTGAACCTGTATGAGCTGAAGGAAGGTCGGCAGATCAAGCCTTACACCCTCATGAGCATGGTGGCCAACCTCTTGTATGAGAAACGGTTTGGTCCCTACTACACAGAGCCTGTCATTGCTGGCCTGGACCCGAAGACCTTTAAGCCCTTCATTTGCTCTCTGGACCTCATTGGCTGTCCCATGGTGACGGACGACTTTGTAGTCAGTGGTACCTGCTCCGAACAGATGTACGGGATGTGTGAGTCTCTCTGGGAGCCCAACATGGATCCAGAGCACCTGTTTGAAACCATTTCCCAGGCCATGCTGAACGCTGTGGACCGGGATGCCGTCTCAGGCATGGGCATTGTTGTCCACATCATTGAGAAAGACAAGATCACTACCAGAACGCTGACGGCCCGGATGGACTAACCTGTGCTCTAGATGGACTAACCTGTGCTCTGGTCCCATCTCCCTTTTGTTGTTTTTCTTTTTAATAAAATTGCCTTTCTTTCAAAAAAAAAAAAAAAACACAGACAAAAAGGAGTGGAGGGGAGTGAAGGGGGAACAGGAGGAAGAGGAGGAGAAGGAGGAAGAAAAGGAAGAAGAGGAGGAAGGGGAAAGAAGGAAGAGGAGGAAGAAGAGGAGGAGGAAGAGGAAGGAGAAAGAGAAAGGAGGAGGAGGAAGAAGAGGAAGAAGAGGAGGAAGAGGGAAAGGAAGAGGAAGAAGAGGAAGAGGAGGAAAAAGAAAGAGGAGTGGGGTTTTGGTACTAGTGTGTACTATCCCTACAAAGAAAACCCTTTAAGAATCCTTACATATAAAAACATTTCTCTGAATTCAGTTTCTAATAACCACATATTACCCAGAAAACTATGACCTAACTTATTTCCCTGAAATAACAATTAAGTTTCTCCAATTCGTTGTTTAAAGACAGAATGAGGGCTGGAGAGACAGCTCGGTGCTTAAGAGCACTCGTTACTCTTGTGGAGGACCAGGGCTCAATTCCCAATACCCAAAGTAGTCACAACCTTCTGTAACTGTAGTTCCAGAGCATCCAATGCCCTCTTGTCACCTCCGTGTGTACAGGGTACACATGTGATACATAGACATATATGCAGGCAAAGCATTCATACACATAAAATAAACCTAAAAAAAAAACAAAACAACAACAAAAAAAAAACTTGGAAAAACCCAGACTGAACATTCTCTCAGCATGCAGTAGTTACTTACTGATCGGAAGCCTCTCCACAGAAACAAGACAGTGGCAAGCAGTCCAACGGTAAGCACACATACTGCCAATTCCAGTGAAAAACCATCGGGGTTAAAGTTGGCTCTCATATCTTCAGGCAATGCTGCCACAACCTTCAAGACAGAGGAAGGCAGAAGGTAAAGCCTGTAAGCACGCACCTTCCACAGTAGGATTACAAAGGCAGGTACAGGAGGCTGAGGGCAACTCTATGAATACAAAACAGGCTGCCAGATAACAGGAAGCGTTTCTGCCTCTGACCACTTCCTTCTGACTTCTGACGACTTACAACTGCTCTCACCGGGTGAAGAGCAACAGTGTGGTGAGACAATGGTTTTCAAACCATTGAGAAATTATGAAGGAACTGCTCAGAGCTTAACTCGGGAAGGTACAAGGATACGGAGACTGCCGAGAAAAGATTATCAGCCACTGACTTGGGGCAGGGGGAGGTTCTTGACTTCAAACTCCTATCTATATGCAATGGGGTAAAAGCAGCTCTCGTTTGTCTGACGTAGCTGTCATCTATGAGTCTTACTGCCTCCATCTGCTAACCTAGGCCTAGTCCTGGTAACTTCTACCTTCCTTACAATCTTTTCTCGGCCAGAATGTTTTCAGCCTCTGAGACCTGCTGCTGAATAAGCTCACTCCTTCCTAGTTCTTTCTGATCTCTGGCTTTCTGGTTCAACTCAGCTGTTCTGGCTCAAACTCCTCTCCAAGCTGACTGATTCAATCTGCCTTCTCTCGGCCTCTGACTGAATTGCTCTGTTTGGCCTCAAACGAACTTTAGCAATACATTCTAATCTTCTGGCTCCTTCATTCTTTGGCTTGTTCTGTCCTCACAGGTATTTCGTTTGTTCTCTCTCTACAGCCTGTCTCTGTACAACTGTCCTGGTAAAACCGCCTTCATCACCTTTTTTCTCTCTATACTGCTCTCTCTTAAGTAGCTTCTCTGTCCTCTCTCTTCTTGTGAGAGTCGGGCATATCAAATCTGTCTCTGGTTCTTCACTTTGTCTGCCACTCAATTACACATCACTTTTCAAACATGGTTGTTTCATTCTACAAACTAACTTTACCTTCACTGTTTGGAACTAAAGATGTACACGAAAGGTGTGTCTGTATTCCAGCCAGAGAGATTAAAGGCGTGTGCTAAGGCTGAGCGGGACTAAAACTAGAAACAGATTTTTTTTTTTCAGTAAAAAAGAAAAAAAAAAGTCAGGTTTCACAGTGTGAACAAATATCCTGCAATACATTGGGTTTGACAAAAAAAATTTCCCTACAGGGGAGACACACAGGTCTGCAGTTTGCTGAGTGGGAGTAGGAAGGTAGTCATAAAACAACTGACAGAGCTTTGAATCTGAGATTTGAATCCTTCCCTCCTATTTCTCCTTACCCTGGGTTAAAATAATTCAGTTTGCTCACAAGGACAGATATTCAATAGAAAGCCACTGTTCCCACCACCTCTCCTCAAAGCCCATGACAATATAAGCCAGGCCTCATTACATCCTTCTGAGAGGCTCTTCTGCATCACAGCACTTGAGGCTCTTTGAAAAAGAACCCAAGGAATATTAGGCTTGGTTCTTTTCAGGTATCAGCACAGGTGGGCTAGACCCTCCACAGAAACCTTTTCCTGGGAGCCTGACAAACACACAAACAAACCCTCTAATGGTTACTCTTTTTAAAATCTGTTTTTAGCTATTGTGTCTACACACCCTCCTTCCAAGTTTCTATCTAGTTTATTAACATAATATTACAAAAGCATGAGCCGGGCAGTGGTGGCGCACACCTTTAATACCAGCACTTGGGAGGCAGAGGAAGGCGGATTTCTGAGTTCGAGGCCAGCCTGGTCTACAGAGTGAGTCCCAGGACAGCCAGGGCTACACAGAGAGACCCAGTCTCGAAAAACCAAAAAAAAAAAAAAGACCATGTAATATTATGTCTTTTTTATTAATCCCTGTATGTTTATTCTTTTTTCAGCTGTGACTCCAGACAGGATCCAAAGAAGAGGTGTGGAGCCTCTTCTCTGGGTTTTATGGAGAGTTTCTTTACCCTTCTGTGTTAGCCTCTTAAAGTACAGCATCAACCTTAAAAGGGCACAGGAAAGGGTGAAACGCCTTTTATCCTACTCCTGTCTCTCTTCTTCACTTCAGACACCAATGCCCAGAAATGAGGTCTCACACTCCCAAGTAAGGAGCTTCTGCCTACTGGGTCACAAGGACAGATACTCGAGAAAAGGTAACTCTTGCCACCATCCCTCCCCAAAGGCTCTAACTGCATAATCAAAACCGCTTCACATTGCTTCTCCTGAAACACTCTACACCTTGCGGCTGAAGGCTTGCAGCTGATTACATATTTCGCCTCCTCCTGGGTCAGCTCAAAACTCTTCCCCCCTCAGTGGCCCCAGATTCTAACTGGTCATAAACAAATGATACCAGATTAAAAAAAAATACTTTAAGACAAAAACTGTTACTAAGAACAAAGAACGACAACATGTGATGGCAAAAGCTAGCTCAGTTTTAAGATAGAGGTTATATTTTACTCAACAGAAGAACCACAAAATAAAGGAAAAAACAGATAACTTGTCAATAACTTGTCGTTAGGAATTTCAAGATCTCACTTTCAATGAGTCAGCTCGAAGAGATGGCTTGGAACAACCCTACACACCTACCAGATCTTATATACACAACAGCAGCAGCAAAGACACTCTCGGCTGTACACACAAGGGTCTTCAGAACAAATCCATACATTAAGCTAAAATAAAGCTCAATATACTTTTTAAAATATAAAATCACACAGCCCAGCCCTGAGAGATGAGTGAGCAGGTACATTTACTGCTATTGCAGAGGACCAGAGTTCACAACATTCCCACAGTCCATGTCAGGCAGTTCACAACCGCCTGCCGCCTGCTGCCTGCCTGCAACTCCAGATCTAGGAGCTCTGACGTCCTTCCTCTTCTGGCCTTCTCAGACACCTGAACTCACAGGCACAAACACACAGAGACACGTACACACATACGCATAATTTAAAATACTACAAAATAACATTCAAATCTTGAGAAGTGTGTAATCTCTGATCACAGTAAGTTGAAATTAGCGATCAAAAACAGAAGGAGGGGCTAGTGAGATGGCTCAGCAGTTAAAAGCGTGTATTTGTTGTTCCTGTAGACGAAACAAGTTTTGGTTCCTAGCATCCATATGGTGGCTCACCACTATCCACAACTCCAGTTCCAGGATCTGACTGACACCTCTTCTGTCCTCCACCAGACCAGACACACAAGATACATGGTGTACAGACGTGCATGCAAGTAAAATACTCAATACACATAAAATAAATCATTTTTTAATTTTTTTAAAGAAATCTGAAAATTTTACAAATGTGGAAATATACTACTATGAAAACAGATCAATGAAAACTTACGTCATGAGGGACATTATTTTGAGTTTAGGTACATTAGTGCCACAAGCCCTTATGATAAAGTCAGAGAACAACCTCAGGTTTTTGGTTCACACCTTTCACTCTGTTTGAGATCGGCTTTCCTATGATCCACTGTCACACGCACCAGGCTAGCTAGCCCATAAGCTTCTGAAGAGGATCCTGCTCTTCCTCCTATAAACCAGTGGGGATATCGAGGATTAGAGACACGCATGCTGTGTCCAGCGTTTAATGTGGGTTTGAGGACCTACACTCAGGCCACCAGGCTTGTCCTGCAGTCCAACTAGGGAAGTTAGAATCTATTTCCAGGAGCTGCAGAGATGGTTCAGCCGTTAAGATTTCTGATTGTTCTTCCAGAGGACCCAAGTTCAATTCCCAGTACTCACACGGTCCGTAACTCAAGTCCCATGAAATCTGACACCTGGCATCTCCAGGTTCTGCAAACATACTGGTGCACAGCCATATATGCAGGAGCAAACCACCCATACACGTAAAATAAAAATGAAATACTTTCAGATTAAATTGAAAAAAAGTAACACAACAAACCTTACTAGGATGCAGCTAATGCAGTGCATGAAAGGGAAATTTATAAATGTAAAACCTTTTTTACGCCTGTGGGTGCCACTCCCTGGACCTTCAAGTTTCTCTATCATTGGGGGAGGGGATAGTGAATTCCAGCTGCAGGCTGGTTTGGTTTTTAACAGGCTGTCAGCCCAAAGTGGCTATTAGCATACCAAGGGTGTGGATCTCTCCGTCTCCCAGAAGCTGAGATTACAGGTGTGCCAGCAGTGGGCTTGCATATGCATTAACCTTAAAGGCTCATGTGTGCCTAGTACCCCATGAAATACTTGTAGCACCATGCCTGCCTGTGCTGTACAGTTAACTCTGGGTAAAATGGATTAGCCCTCAATTTAACAATTTAACGGTTGTTAGCTAGGATGCTCTTGTTTCTCTGGTTGTGGTATCTTGAGTAGAACCAACATGACCAGGTAAGTTCCCCATTTGGCTGTCATACAGGAAAGTGCCCAGGGCATAAATGCTTATCTAGGGTGTCCAGGTACTGTGCTGGTTTGTCAAGCAGAGTTCATTTTTCCTGCATGTATGTGTAGTATGTGTATCAGTGTTTCTGGAATCCAGATGAAGGTTCCCTGGCACTGGACTGCCATGTGTGTGCTACGAATTGAACCAAGGTCCTCTGGAAGAGCAACCAGTCTCTTAACCACTGAGAACCACTGAGCCATCTCATCTCCCCAGCCCCCAAACTTACACCTAATGTTTCAGTAAAGTCTTGTTCTCATGAAGAAAAAAAAAAAAACCTTTTTTAAAAAAGTTACTGGGCCAAGAAGATGACCCAGCCACCCGACAAGTAATGTCGATAGAAAATCCACAGCTAATACCATATTAAAAGTAAGAGAACGGTTCCCTAAAACCAGGAACAAAAATATCAACAAAGCTCACTGAGGCACAAAAAAAAAGTGTGGAAAATCTGACAGCCTCATTCCCTCTCATGTCCCTCATTACCAACCTTATAAAAGCCAAATATCGGTAACTGTTCCCTGTGTATGTATTATATGTGTACATGCGTGTACATGCACAAAAAGGCCAGAGGTGAACACGGAGATGTCTTTCCCCATCTCAATCACTGAACCTAGAGCTCACCCATTCTGTGCTAAGCTGGTGACCAGTGAGCCCCTGGGATTCCCCTGCACACACCTCCACCCAGGGCTAGAGTTAGAGGTTCCCTGCACGCCTAGCATTTAATGTGGATGTGGGCTCCAAATCCAGGTAATGCTTGCACAGCAAGCCCTCTACCCACTGAGCCATCTCCCCGGGCACTAATTGTTGATTTCAATGAAGGGCGATGTGTATGACTTGAAATGATCTCTCATCTACAATATGATTCTCTTCCCATGAACCCCATCTCAGTAACTGACACAGCCAGAAATTTAGGAGTATTCTAGATTCTCCCCACAACCCACCCCGCTCCACATCTACTCAAGAAAGTTAGACTCAATTAGCTCTTCCTAGTTCTCCATTTAGGACCAAACCTATCCTTATCGTGGTCACTTCTTCTGTTTTGAGTTTGTTTTTTGTTGTTGTTTGTTTTTTTCCCCCCTGACATCTGGGCGACATACTACCACCGTGAAAATCTACAGTAGCCAAAACACTGAAAAGCCTTCAAGGGCTCTCCGGCACCCCACAGCGGTCCTTAGGACCCACTTGTCTACAGCAGGCCTCACTTCACCTCACATCCTTGGCTCACTTTATACTGAGCAGCAGAGCTCCTGAGCACGCCAGTTTAGTTATTTGCTCAGCCCGTTAAGACTTTCCCAACTTCCCAAGAATATATAATCTCTCCGACTCCTTAATTCGTATGTGTGCTTGTATAAGCAACCGGTTTCTACTATGAACTAATTGTGTGTCTTCTTTTTCCTTAAAAGACAACAGGATGCCAGTGACAAAACCCTTAGCTCACTTAGAACCTCCACAGAACTTCTTTTCATTCACGGGTGGGCGCATTCACTCTGCTACACTTGGAAAGATAAATGAAACACGGGCATGGCAACACTACTTTAAATTCACAAAACAAGAAGGTAATCCGAACTGCTTAATCAGAACAGCCGCAGTATTTAAATGTTCTTTGTAAAAAATACAATGCAGTTTTCAAAAACTGGGGAGAGGCGTGTCCCAAAAACATATCATCATCATCAACAAGAAGAACAACATACCTACAAACACGGAGAAAAACCTCTGCCACCTGATTACAAAATGAAACAGACAAAAATATACTTTGGATCCTGAGCGTTCGCTATCTCTAGAGTTTACAAGAACACCTTTTACATTCGCGATGCAAAAAAGAGGAAGGACGTTATGGTTAAAGCATTTCAGAAGGGCATTCTTTCCTGAGGAAAAATAATGCAGAATTAAAATCTCAGTTCCGGCCCCAGCTTAGGCGTCCGCTTAAAACAAGAAGTTTCATCACCGAGAAACTCCAGTTTCCGGCGTCAGAAGAACCACGTGTAACTGACCCCAGTTCAAAATAAATGACATTCAGGTAATTGACTCTGGGGTCGGGAACAAAACAGGCTCTCCTTTGGGACGTCCACATCGCCTTCCCAATCCCCGGACCCCTTTCCCTGCGGCGAGCAGCGGCCGAGTACAGGCCGGGCGGGAGCGTTTGAGCTCCGGCTTCCCTGCCGCAGCCGCTCCGCCCCACCGGGCCCGCGGCTCCGGAGTCCGGGACTCACCCGGCGCAGCTGCTCCAGAACCCGCAGCGCGCAACCAGCCGCCGCCCAGGGCCCCGCCATCTCCGCGCCCACAGGCGGAGGCCTTGCAGCCGGCCGGCCGGCCAGCAGCAGGCCCGGCGCGGTCGGCGCAGCGCTGGGAAGGCGAGCGCACTGGCGGCCGGCGCGCACCACTGCGGCCCTGCGGGGGGAGCCCGCTTCGCACCCCCGGCCTTGGTCTCGCCGGCGCGGCGGAGACGCCCCTTCTGCTGCACGAGCTCCGCGGCCACGTCCTCGCTCGAGCTTAAAGGGCCCGCGCGCCGCTCCCGTGTCTTCAACCTCGGAGCACGAGGAGCCGGAGCGTGCGGCTGCACCCTTCCACCCCGAGACCTAGGGCGCGGTCTCGGGGTGAGGAAAGTCTCGCGTCCTTCACCCTAGCTCCCCGCGCACCCACGCCGGCTCCTCTAGAACCTGAGCCCCACGCTGTCGTACCCTGGGGGACCCCTCCGTCACAGAGTCGCGGGCCTCCGCCATAATTGTGGCCCGCGGCGCACGAGCCGGCGCGTCCCGCTGTGCGAGTCCGAAGTGCGGACTCTGGACACGAAGGCGTTCGGGTCAACTGTGTGGTCCGGTCAGAGTTTAACCTCTCCGGGGCAAGCACACGTCGGTCCTCGGGCCAGCGTCCGGCTTCGCTCGCTCACCTGTGTCCACCTGGTGGGCGCTGGCCAGGCGCCACAGTCTGAAACTGCACCAGCCCTAGGGACCGGAGTGCCAAATCAAGCCCGTGTGGACTCGTGCCCGACACGAGGAGTCCTCAGCAAAGAACTAAATGTAGCAGCTTGCCCTCTAAATTTAGGGCCCTATTTTTAGAGCCATTGCACGAACTACGGGGAGAGACGATTTTGAAACGTAAGGTTTAAAAGATAACCTGTCTCTAGGGTATGTCTTCTTTACCTACCCGATCATTCTTATCCAAACTAATGCAAGTCTTCAGAGAAGAAACTCAAAAAGGAGCAGCCTCCCACGAGAACTTGATAAAATCGTAAACCCTTGTAGATTTCCCTTATAGTAAACACATCCCTTTCATGCCACAAGCACTCACAAAGAAAAGTCAGAAACAGCCATGGTTGCACCCAGTGACTTCTAAGACCAAACTGAGGCCTACTTTGTCCATACTGAAACTGTTCTTTGCCACATCACCCTAGGGAGTTTCAGAAACTGCTACTATCAGGAGATAGCAGAAGTTGCTCAATACTCCCGTTTTAAGGTAGAGCCCAACTTTTTGTACATGTCGGACTCTGTTGAAATCAGCTTATATGAATACTAAAGTCAGAAAAGAAGGGTGTTTAAATTTTTTAGAAATTTCAGAAGTGTTTAAGGTTCATTTAGGATACTATATTACTCAACTAAAAATTTTACAATGAGTCTTAGCATTTTAAACAGACTCTACAATCTTATTGGGCTTTTAGGATTTGTAAACAGAAAAGAAGAACCTTGCTTAGGTCAGCCTATCTTCCTTATGTTAATCTGTGCCCGTTTCCAAGAATCTGCAATCGTTCTCATCCCAAATGCTAAAAGCATAAATGAGACAAGTGAAGTTTTCAAAAGAAGAAAAAAAACCCAAGCGTACCTATAGCAAAAATTTCTCCATAGCAAAAAAATAGTAATCAATCACTGCAAATTCCCAAATCTAACTTTTGAACACATTACAGACGCGTAGACACTTACCTCGTCACCCAGTCCTTCCGATTCCATTTCTTAGGTAATTCATGTTAAAATACCCGAACATGTAACTAAACCTCTCCAGAATACTTCATATCCTTGAGAAAGAGTCCAGATTTTAATACCTTCTGCACCTCTGTTTCCACACAGTGTGATCCTGTTTTGACACTGTGACGGAGGGGGTACTATAGGTGGAGCTGTGACTACCAACCAGTAATCCAATTTCATGGACCTCGTAACTTGTTAGATATATGCGTGCACACATGCCTGCACATATGTATTTTGTTAAATATTACACATCGCACACATTAAAATCCACAATTGGAAAGAAAAATCCTAAGATTGAAACTGCTGAAACACTGAATATTTTATTCTAGTCTGTTCATATAGAGTTCATAATTTCTACCAAGGGAACAATATTCAGAGACTGTTTTCCATAAGTAAACGTGAGATTTTTACTATCTTATAAAGGACATGCTCTCAAGAAAACGGACAGTTGTACCAACTTAGATAAAGACAAGTGAATCATAGGCAAAGTCATAGTGACCTGTCCCCTGAACCTTCACCCAGCTGATACCATGTTCTGAAAGATATCTGTACTCCCCCTGAACACCCACGCTCCAGTGTCATCCCCTTCCCCACGTCCTGCCTTGTTGTGTTTATAACCCCTGTGTGAATAAGTAAAAATCATAATTTGATGTTAAAAAAAAAAAGAAAATGGACAGTAAATGTAATTAGTGTTCATATCAACTATGATAAAACATCCAGGCACTCTAGACACTTGCTAACCAGAAAACCCAGTCCACTGCCTAGACACTAGTTTCCCTCATGAAGGCCCTACCTATGTCAAAGCTGTAAGGACTGGCTGCTCCCGCTTAGGTAAGCACTGATGTTACACACATATGCACTTCTCTCTGGGAAGGAACTCAGCAAGTCGTACCACATTGCTATTCTCTGAATCTGTGATGTAAGCGTTGTTCTCAGGATATAGTGAATCAGGAGCTACCTGTTCAACAGGAGCTGGGCAGTCTCCTTGCTTATTCCTACAGAAGCATTCAGGGGAGGAGTAGATAGATGTTAGGACTTCAAGAGGCTCCGTGTCTATAAGATAAAGTTGCTAAGAAGTTGTGTGTCCTTCTATTTCTCAAGTGATACAAGAAAGGTCCGTCTACACAAAATCTACCTGGAATACTAATTACTTGAAACAATCACCTCAAACAATTAGGGAGGGGGGAAAAGAACCCCTTTCCCTCAAAATTAACTGGAAAATTGCTCCAATGTTTTGTTTACTGAAGCCTTTAGGACCTTTGTTATATGTGCATCAAAGCTGTGCCCAGATTGCTAGATTTCAGGTGTGTTAGAAACTCTTCAGAACACCTAATCCAATGATTCTGGGCTGACAGCCTGAGGGGAGGCAAGCTGTTAGAATGCCCGGGAAGCAGTTGAACAGTACAAGTCTGCCTTCCTCTGCCTTATCCGGCTGAGCTCCAGTTTACCACACGAGAGCAGTCTAGACTACAATCTTTCAGTGTCCAAGAGAATCCAGAATTTTTAAATGAAGCCACATTTTAGATATTGACAGTTGATCTGAGGCTGGGGAGGAGTGTGTGTGTGTGTGTGTGTGTGTGTGTGCGCGCTGTTCCTTGTGTTTCTTGTTACCATTGTTTTCAGTGCTGGGGAATTAAGCCTTCTGTGAGCAAAGCAGGTTTTTCCTCCACTGAGTACATCACCAGCCCAACAATAGCTTTTGGGAGGATTGTTTGTTTTTCAAGACAGGGTTTCCCTATGAAGTCTTAACTGTCCTGGAACTTGCTCTGTAGACCAGACTGGCCTCAAACTCAAAGAGACCCACCTGCCTCTGTCTCCTGAGTGCTGGGATTATAGGTGTACATCACCACCACCCAGGCAAAGATATTTCAACAGAGTTGAAGGCTTCATTCTGACTAGTGAGTATCATTAGTACTAGTTTTTCTCCTAACCTGACTAACATTTGTAATCATCTTTAAGACTGAGTCATACAAAAAAAAAAAAAAAAAAAAAAAAAGCAATGATCTTTCTGGATCTTTTCATTTTATAATATCTACTTTCTAGAACCTAACAAAGAAAATTAAATGAGAAGGGGCTTCTTAAAGAAACGTGATGAAGTCAGGCATGGTGGCTCATGTCTGTGATACCAGCACTTGGAGGGTGAGGCAAGAGGATCTGACATAGCCACAAGATTGAGAACAGCCTGAGCAGACCTTGTGGTAGCACCCTATGACTACCTACTACACTACCTAAGCCACCTCCTGGGCAGACCTTGTGGTAATAGTCTCTAACTATTATATTCCAATATTACAATTATTCTTTTTCCTGCTTTCATTTTCCACTGAACTCCCAGAAAGCAACCTACAAAGTAAATGAGCAGATAAAATGTCTCCTCCATTAACTTGGAGGTAACAGTAAAGAAGTTTGCAAATGATTTTTTTTCTTTTTCCTTTTTCTTTTTTTTTCTTTTCTTTTTTCTTTTTTTTTTTGGTTTTTTTTGTTTGTTTGTTTGTTTGTTTTTGTTTTTCGAGACAGAATTTCTCTGTGTAGTCCTGGCTGTCCTGGAACTCACTCTGTAGACCAGGCTGGCCTCGAACTCAGAAATCCGCCTGCCTCTGCCTCCCAAGTGCTGGGATTAAAGGCGTGCGCCACCACCGCCTGGCTGGCTAACATTTTTAAAGACATATTTATTTTTATTTTATGTGAGTGTTTTGCCTGCAAATATGGGTGTGCCTGGTGCTAGCACCAGGAGAGGGTGCTGGAGCCTCTGCAGCTAGAGTTACAGATGGTTGTTGATAAGGCCTAGGTGACGTGCTAAGCCCTGATAACTGTTTAACTGTGTCACCTGCCGTCTTGTGCTGTTACTAATGTCATAAGAAAACTTTGTGCTGTTACTGCTGCTACTAAGAAACTTTCTCATGCCCAAGTTGATTGTATATTCTGTGCCCTTGAACTTTACAACGGAAGTCAGTTAGAACTTCTTTGTATAGTTAGCCACAATAAGCTGGGACTGGAACCAACCACCCAGTAGCACTTCCTGCACCTGTGAACAACCTTTTAAGGTATATGCTTTTATAAGCTGCTCCTGGGATGGATCCCAACGTAACAGAGACACCTGCACCAATATAAGAAACTATTTGGAACAAGACTTCGATTTTGAGTAAGGGTTGAGTAAAGTTTAAGTTCCCAAGACCTTCCTGAGAAACAGACATCCTACTTGGCAGAAAGAAGCATGCACATGGGTAACTGACAACCTAGTTGACAAGTTAAGACATGGATGTTAAACAAGGCAAGTACCCTGCCATAGT
Source organism: Grammomys surdaster (assembly GCF_004785775.1). NCBI lineage: Eukaryota > Metazoa > Chordata > Mammalia > Rodentia > Muridae > Grammomys > Grammomys surdaster. The sequence continues at coordinate 9,876,492 of NW_021604577.1, forward strand.
TGAATACACCAACCAGTGGGAACAGGTACTGAACAACAAAGACGTGTTCCATGTTCCTAAAGAAATACCTTTTCACTAAAGCCTGATTGGTGGAATAACTTGGCACAGATGTTTGTGGATTTTAGGCTTAAAAGCCCTGTAGGATCTTAACTGAAGGTCATGGTTCAGCTCCGGAGTCTGACCTTTGGCCTTGATCGATCAGTCATGGGGTGTATGCTCAATAAACTATCCAAGTATGACTGAGCTCACTGTTCATGTGGTTTGTGAGGCAACTCCTGAACCCCAACAATTGTAACCTGACTTCTGGGTGCCAGGAACTGAACCCAGGTCACCTCAAGTACAGCAAGTCCTTTTAACCACTGAACCATCTCTCTAGTGCCCCCTCTCTTTTTTTGATATGGGGTTTCATTGTGTAGCACCCCCAGCTCCAACTCAATCCTCTTGCCTCTACTTTTCAAATGCTGGTATTGGAGGAATACAACATCACATCTAGCTGATAGTCAAATTAGCAACAAATGAGATATGTGAACAGAACTAGGAATTTTTGCTATAGTGGAGTTAAGTTTTACAGTACTAGTTGGTTTCCTATTCTTTTTTCTTTCTTGCTATCCTTTTTTTAATTGGATATTTTATTTACATTTCAGATGTGATCCTCTTCCTCCATCCTACCCCCCAACCTCCTATCCCATGCCCCATCCTCCTGCTTCTATGAGGATGAGCCCCCACCCACCCTCCCACCTCCTCACCCACAAATTCCCCCACACTGGGGCATCCAGCCTTCACTGGACCAAGGACTTCCTCTCCCACCTATGCCTGACAATGCCATCCTCCCCTGCATATACAGCTGGAGCCATGGGTCCCTCCCTATGTGCTCCCATGCTGGTGGTTTAGACTTTGGGAGCTCTGGTTGGTTGGTATTGTTGCTCTCCCCATGGAGCCACAAACCTTTTCCGGCTCCTTCAGTCTTCTCTCTCACTCCTCCATTGGGAACCCCATGATGAGTTCAGTGGTTAGCTGTGAGCATCCACCTCTGCATATGTCATACTCTGGCAAACCTCTAAGGAGACAGCTACATCAGGCTCCTGTCAGCATGCACTTCCTCGAATCCACATCAGCGTCTACCTTTGGTGACTGCACATGGGATGGACACCTAGGTGGAACAGTCTCCAGATGACCCCTCCTTCAGTTTCTGTCCCACACTTTGTCTCCATATTTGCTCCCATGAGTATTTTGTTAGTCCTTCTAAGAAGGACCAAAGCACCCACACTTTGGTCTTCCTTCTTCATGAACTTCATGTGGTCTGTGAGTTGTATCTTGGGTATTGCAAGCTTTTGGGCTAATATCCAATTATCAGTGAGTGCATACCATGTGTGTTCTTTTGTGATTTGGTTACCTCACTCAGGATGATATTTTCTAGTTCCATCCATTTGTCTAAGAATTTCTCGAATTCATTGTTTTTAATAGCTGAGTAATATTCCATTGTGTAAATATACCACATTTTTCTGTGTCCTTTCCTCTGTTGAAGGACATCTGGGTTCTTTCCAGTTTCTGGCTATTATAAATAAGACTGCTATGAACATAGTGGAGCATATGTCCTTGTTATATGTTGGAGCATCTTCTGGGTATATGCCCAGGAGTGGTATAGCTAGGTCCTCAGGTAATACTATGTCCAATTTTCTGAGGAACCACCAAACTGATTTCCAGAGTGGTTGCACCAGCTTGCAATTCCATCAACAATGGAAGAGTGTTCCTCTTTTTCTACCTCCTCACCAGCATCTGGATCACCTGAGTTTTTTATCTTAGCTATTCTGACTAGTGTGAGGTTGAATCTCAGGGTTGTTTTGATTTGCATTTCCCTGATGACTAAGGATGTTGAACATTTCTTTAGGTACTTCTCGGCCATTCCAGTTTCTTCAGTTGAGAATTCTTTGTTTAGCTCTGTATCCCATTTTTTAATAGGGCTATTTAGTTGTCTGGAGTCTAATTTCTTGAGATCTTTGTATATATTGGATATTAGCCCTCTATCAGATGTAAGATTGGTAAAGATGTTTTCCCAATCTGTTGGTTGCCATTTTGTCCTATTGACAGTGTCCTTTGTCTTACAGAAGCTTTGCAATTTTATGAGGTCCCATTTGTCAATTCTTGATCTTAGAGCATATGCCAGTGGTGTTCTGTTCAGGAACTTTTCTCCTGTGCCTAGGTATTCGAGGGTCTTCCCCACCTTCTCTTCTATTAGTTTCAGTGTATCTGGTTTTATGTGAAGGTCCTTGATCCACTTGGACTTGAGCTTTGTACAAAGAGATAAGAATGGATCAATTTGCATTCTTCTACATGCTGAGAAGAATACATGCTCCAGTTAAACAAGCCCCATTTGTTGAAAATGCTGTCCTTTTTCCACTGGATGGTTTTAGCTCCTTTGTCAAAGATCAAGTGACCATAGGTATGTGGGTTAATTTCTGGGTTTTCAATTCTATTCCATTGATCTTCCTGCCTATCTCTGAACCAATACCATTCAGTTTTTATCACTATTGCTCTGCAGTACAGCTTGAGGTCAGGGATGTTGATTCTCTCAGAAGTTCTTTTATTGTTGAGAATTGTTCTCACTATCCTGGTTTTTTTGTTATTCCAAATGAATTTGAAAATTGCTCTTTCTATCTCTATGAAGAATTGATTTGGATTTTGATGGGGATTGCATTGAATCTGTAGTTTTTGGCAAGATGGCCATTTTTATTATATTAATCCTGCCAATCCATGAGCATGAGAGATCTTTCCATTTTCTGAGATCTTCGATTTCTTTCTTCAGAGACTTGAAGTTCTTGTCATACAGATCTTTCACTTGCTTGGTTAGATTCACACCAAGGTATTTTATATTATTTGTGACTATTGTGAAGGGTGTCATTTCCCTAATTTCATTCTCAGCCTGTTTATCCTTCGAATAGGGGAAGTCTACTGATTTGTTTGAGTTGATTTTATTTTGTCTTTTTTTTTTTTTCAGAGCTGAGGACCGAACCCAGGGCCTTGCGCTTGCTAGGCAAGCGCTCTACCACTGAGCTAAATCCCCAACCCCTTGAGTTGATTTTATATCCAGCCACTTTGCTAAAGTTGTTTATCATGGTTAGGAGTTCTCTGGTGGAAGTTTTAGGGTCACTTAAGTATACTATCATATCATCTGCAAATAGTGAAATTTTGACTTCTTCCTTTCCTATTTGTATCCTTTTGACTTCCTTTTGTTGTCTAATTGCTCTGGCTAGGACTTCCAGTACTATATTGAATAGGTAGGGAGAGAGTGAGCAGCCCTGTCTAGTGCCTGATTTTAGCGAGATTTCTCCAAGTTTCTCTCCATTTAGTTTGATGTCAGCTACTGCCTTGCTGTATATTGCTTTTACTATGTTTAGGTATGGACCTTGGATTCCTGATCTTTCCAAGACTTTTATCATGAAGGGATGTTGAATTTTGTCAAATGCTTTCTCAGCATCTAGTGAGATGATCATGTGGTTTTTTCCCTTTGAGTTTGTTTATATAGTGGATTACATTGATGGATTTCTGAATATTGAACCATCCCTGCATTCCTGGGATAAAACCTACTTGATCATGATGGATGATTGTTTTGATGTGTTCTTGGGTTCAGTTTTCAAGAATTTTATTGAGTATCTTTGCATCGATATTCATAAGGGATATTGAAGTTTTCTTTCTTTGTTCTGTCTTTGTGTGGTTTAGGTATGAGTGTAATTGTGGCTTCATAGAACAAATTGGGTAGTGTTCCTTCTGTTTCTATTTTGTAGAATAGTTTGAAGAGAATTGGTATTAGGTCTTTGGAAGGTGTGATAGAATTCTGCACTAAAACTATCTGGTCCTGGGCTTTTTTTAGTGGGGAGACTTTTAATGACTGCTGCTATTTCCTGAGGGGTTATGGGACTATTTAGATGGTTTATTTGCTCCTGGTTTAACTTTGGTACCTGGTATCTGTCTAGGAAATTGTCCATTTCATCCAGGTTTTTGTTGAGTATAGGCTTTTGTAGTAGGGTCTGATGATTTTTTTTTAATTTCCACAGTTTCTGTTGTTATGTCTCCCTTTTCAGTTCTGATTTTATTAATTTAGATACTGTCTCTGTGCCCCCTGGTTAGTCTGGCTAAGGGTTTATCTTTCTTGTTGATTTTCTCAAAGAACCAGCTGCTGTTGACATTTTGTATAGTTCTTATTGTTTCTATTTGTTTGATTTCACCCCTGAATTTGATTATTTTCTGCTGTCTACTCCTCTTGGGTGTATTTGCTTCTTTTTGTTCTAGAGCTTTCAGGTGTGCTGTCAAGTTAGTGTATGTTCTTTCCGCTTTCTTTTTGTAGGCACTTAGAGCTATGAGTTTTCCTCTTGGCACTGCTTTCATGGAGTCCCACAAGTTCTGGTATGATGTGTCCTCATTTTCATTAAATTCTAAAAAGTCTTTAATTTATTTCTTTATTTCTTCCTTGTCCAAGTCTTCATTGAGTAGAGCTTTGTTCAGTTTCCATGTGCATGTGTGTTTTCCATTGTTTTTGTCATTATTAAAGACCAGTCTTAGTCCGTGGTGATCTGATAAGATGCAAGGGATTATTTCAATCTTTTTGTATCTGTAGAGGCTTGTTTTGTGACCAATTATATGGTCTATTTTGGAGAAGGTACCATGAGGTGCTGAGAAAAAGGTATATTCTTTTGTTTTAGGATGAAATGTTCTATAGATGTCTGTTAAATCCATTTGGTTCATAACTTCTGTTAATTTCATTGTGTCTCTGTTTACTTTCTGTTTCCATGGTCTGTTCATTGCTTCCATGATCTGTCCATTGCTGAGAGTGGGGTGTTGAAATCCCTCACTATTATTGTGTGAGGTGCAATGTGTGTTTTGAGCTTTAGTAAAGTTTCTTTTATGAATGTGGGTGCCCTTGCATTTGGAGCATAGATGTTCAGAATTGAGAGTTCATCTTGGTAGATTTTTCCTTTGATAAGTATGAAGTGTCCTTCCTTATCTTTTTTTATTACTTTTGGTTGAAAGTCGATTTTATTGGATATTAGAATGGCTACTCCAGCTTGTTTTTTGGGAACATTTGCTTGGAAAATTGTTTCCCATCCTTTTACTCTGAGGTAGTGTCTATCTTTGTCACTGAGGTGTGTACCCTGTATGCAGCAAAATGTTGGGTTCTGTTTATGTATCCAGTTGATAGTCTGACTCTTTTTATTGGAGAATTGAGTCCATTGATGTTAAGAGATATTAAGGAAAAATGATTGTTGCTTCCTGTTATTTTTGTTATTAGAGGTGTAATTAGTTTTGTGTAGCTATCTTCTTTTCAGGTTGTTGGAAGATTACTTCCTTGCTTTTTCTAGGTTGTAGTTTCCCTCCTTGTGTTGGTGGTTTTCATCACTTATCCTTTGAAGTGCTGGATTTTTGGGAAGATATTGTGTAAATTTTGTTTTGTCATGGAATATCTTGGTTTCTCCATCTATAATGATTGAGAGTTTTGCTGGGTATAGTAATCTGGGCTGGCATTTGTGTTCTCTTAGGGTCTGTATGATGTCAGCCCCAGGATCTTCTGGCTTTTATAGTCTCTGGTGAGAAGTCTGGTGTAATTCTTATAGGTCTGCCTTTATATGTTACTTGACCTTTTTCCTTTACTGCTTTTAGTATTTTTTCTTTGTTTAGTGCATTTGATGTTTTGATTATTATGTGATGAGAGACATTTCTTTTCTGGTCTAGTCTATTTGGAGTTCTGTAGGCTTCTTGTATGTTCATGGACATCTCTTTCTTTAGGTTAGGGAAGTTTTCTTCTATAATTTTGTTGAAGATATTTATTGGCCCTTTAAGCTGGGAATCTTCACTCTCATCTATACCTATTATCCTAAGTTTTGGTGTTATTGTTGTGTCCTGGATTTCCTGGATGTTTTGTGTTAAGAACTTTTTGCATTTTGCATTTTCTTTGACAGTTGTGTCAATATTTTCCATGGTATCTTCTGCACATGAGATTCTCTCTTCTATGTCTTGTATTCTGTTGGTGATGCTTGTGTCTATGACTCCTGATCTCTTTCCTAGGTTTTCTATCTCCAGAGTAGTCTCCCTTTGAGATTTCTTTATTGTTTCTACTTCCATTTTTAGATCCTGGGTGGTTTTGTTTAATTCCTTCACCTGTTTGGCTGTGTTTCCTTGCAATTCTTTAAGGGATTTTTGTGTTTCCCCTTTAAGGGCTTCTACTTGTTTACCTGTGTTCTCCTGTAATTCTTTAATGGAGCTATTTATGTCCTCCTTACATTTCTCTATCATCATCATGAGAAGCAATTTTAATTCTAAATCCTGCTTTTCTGATGTGATGGGGTGTCCAGGGCTTGCTATATTGGGAGAACTGGGTTCTGATGATGCCAAGTAACTTTGGTTTCTGTTGCTTTTGTTCTTGCGCTTGCCTTTCACCATCTGGTTAACTCTAGTGTTACCTGCCCTCACTGTGTAAGACTGGAGTCTGTGTTTCCAGTTATCTTGCTTGTGTCAGAGCTCCTCAGAGTCCAGATGTCTCTGTGACCCTGTGTTCCTGAGCTCCTGGGTGGAAGAACTCCTGCAACTCAGACCGCCTGTGGGATCCTGAAATCCTGCTGCTCTGAGTGAAACAGCTCCTCTAGAATGGCTTATTATACGACTTCATTTGGTACTAACAATTGCTCCAGACTCTTTAAGTCATACTATTTCCAATTAACTCATTTAGTATAGTTTTCCCAAAAGAACAGAAAACTATTATTCAAAAAAAAAATCATGATCGGGGTATGGGGAATAGCATATGCACTCAAGGGGCAGAGGCAGGCATCTCTCTGAGTTGGAGGCCAGCCTGGTCTACAGAGTAAGTTCTAGAACAGCCAGGGCTACATAGAGAAACCCTGTGTCATAAACACGCAAGCAAACAAACCACAGAATCCTAACAACATCCACTTGCTCAGAGAACTCATACATAAGATTTCATGGAAGGTGAATCACTGTGAGGTTTACATGGGTAAAAGTCACTCTAAGTCATTTCTATATTAGGTAAAATTATTGCAAAAGCCTTTCAAATCCATTGAGATGATGGGTGATTGAGGTGGCATCTCTGTTAAAGGTGCTTGCTGCCAAGCATAATGGATTTGATCCCTAAGACCCACATGGTGGAAGCAGAAAATAGACTCCAACAAATTGTCTTCTGACCTCCATATTTGTATCATGGTACAGACACACACAAACACACACACACACACACACACACACAGAAAGATAGAGAGACACATACAGAGAGACAGACAGACAGACAGACAGACAGACAAAGAGCACTAAAGATTGTAAAATTTAAAATCCAACTTACACTTTCTAAAAGAATTTCAATTGGTGAAAAAGCAGAGTTCATGAAACCGTAGACATCAATTTGAAATAAATACTTCAGAAGCTGAAACTCTGCAGCATGCTCTGTTGTTTTAGAAATAAAACATATTACCACATGATATGTAATGCCTTAATTCAATTTATTCTTCAGTTGATGAATCGAAACAAAAATCCACTTCTTACCTTTTGGAGAAACCAGCTGAGTATCGCCAAGCAAGGCATCTTCCACAGAGCTGTCTGTGTGTACCACAAAAAGCTCTTCGGGGTCCTCCCATGATTTTGAATCTTCCTCATTCCTTTCAGAAGATGAGGCTTTGGAATGTACCCCTTCAAGGACTTCCATGGATGGCTCCATTTGAGTGGCTGTATCTACACGTACATAAAGAGAAATGTCTTTTCTAACATACTTGCTTTGTCACCAGCTTCCTTTTATTTTTCTGAAGTTATTGTTTGAGACATCATGGCTAGTATGACACTTCATTTGAGAAAATAAATGCACAGAACATTACCTGTGGCCCATACACATTCCCACAGTAGTATGGCAAATTACCACAAACTTTTGTCTTAAGTAACAGAATTCACTCTGTTAGACTTTTGGAAGTTAAAATCTTAAAGGCTTATTTGCTGAACTGTGTACCTTCTAGAAACTTGGAGGAAAATTCAAAGGCTGGCCTTCTGTAGCCTTCTCCTCCCGCATTCCTCCCTTTGTACAAGCATTCTCTAGTAACCAGCAGTGATATATTCTCTCACCTCTCACTCACACTGTCCTGCTCTCTTCTTATGAGAAACCCTGGGGTTATATTGCACCTAAAGAATAGCTTCTAAAGACCTTCCTCCTTGTGGTCATAGGTTGGAGTTAAGACAAAGGCTTGGGGGGGGGTCTTTAGATGACCACATAGTGCTTGATACCTTGGCCAAGGAAGACAAAAAAACAACTGTACTCATTTAGACAAGCAAACTTTTTTTTTTAATTTAAAAATCGATGCCAAACATGGTGGCACAGGTCTGTAACCCCAACATTTCATAGACAGAGACAAAAGAGTTATAAATTTAATATCAGCCTGGGTGCCCTAGCAAGAGCCAGGCTTAAAAACAAAACAAACAAACAAAAAAAAAACAAAAACATGAACAAATGTCACATCGACTTTCTTCTACTGTACAAGATCATGACTAAGAATAATAAAAAGGTCCCATTCGGATTTCATTCCTTGGGCTGACAAGATGGCTCAGTGGCTAAGGTGCTTGCTGCCAAGCATGACAAGCAGAGTTCAATCCCCAGGACCCACATGGTGGAAGAAGAGAACCAGCTCCTGCAATCTGACTTCTGATTGGCACACATACACCGTGAAACTTGCATACAAATGCATGCAGAAACAGACATAAGCACATATAAACAAAAATAAATATTTTAAAAATAATCATTCATTCATTCATTCATTCATTCATTCACTCATTCCTGGAGTTTTAAAGATGGTTCTGTGATTACAGAGGACTCAGTTTCAGCTCCCACCACCCACATCACGGCTTACAGCCCCCTGTAACTGGATTCAAGGGGATCCAGTGCCAGCTTCTGGTGGTACACGAATATATATACAGGCAAAACACTCATGAATAAAATAATAAAGTTAATTTTAAAAATATTTTCAGCCGGGCGGTGGTGGCGCACGCCTTTAATCCCAGCACTTGGGAGGCAGAGGCAGGCGGATTTCTGAGTTTGAGAGTTCGAGGCTAGCCTAGTCTACAGAGTGAGTTCCAGGACAGCCAGGGCTACACAGAGGAACCCTGTCTTGAAAAACCAAACCAAAAAAAAAAAAAATTTTCAGCCAGGCGTGGTGGTGCATGCCTCTGATTCCCACAAAAGAGGCAGAGGCAGGCAGATCTCTCAATCTGAGGCCATTCTGTGTGTACAGAGTGAGTTCCAAGACAGCCAGGACTACACAGAGAAACTCTGTCTGGAAAAAAAAAATAAAAAAAGATTTCTTTCCTCTTAGAAACATTTATCCAAAAAGATACAACATATAGATATCACCCAATGAAACAGACTTTGCTTACTTTATCGGTTAGAGAACCAGAAATCAAGAATGACAAGAATTACTTACAGTATCTGCATCACTTAATATTGGTTGTTAATTCTAATTAATAAGTAAAACAAGTAGTTACACCAAGAAAAGCCATACTAGAACCTACAGTGATCGATTTCCAGGTTCCCAAACCTGATGGAACTTGATCCCACTGGATTGTGTGTATGTAATAACATAAACCATTAAGGAATAAACAAGAAAAAGACTGGCAGGGTTAAAACCACGACATTCTACAGTTCTGAGTTGGCTCTGTACATGGAAGACACTGACGTTATAAAAATATAAAAATAGCAAACTCTGAAACCCAGGCTGCCGTGAGTTTGCACACACAGATGCTTCCTTTCTCTTTCAAGCCAAGCGCAGCACCAGGCTATGCTAAGAGATTAAGTTAAAAGCTTATGTTAGAGCATCTTGGCTATGTGAACGCTTCAGGCAAAGAAAAACACACAAGATTACTGCTTCCTTTGGTGATTTCAGAAGGTTCACCCGCTACTTCAGCAAGATCAGAGCGTCAAATTACTGGAAGCAATCTCGGGAAATTATGAAACTTATCACTACTTTTTCCCCTCACAGAAACAAATTAGGTCTGTTTAAATAAAAAATGTGTGAAATATCAACCAAGCATGGCTGTGCAGCCGGCCCCTTTAATCAAGTACTCATAACGATAAAGCAGGAGATTGTGAGTTCAAGGTCACCCCAGGTTACAAAGCCAACCCCTGCCTCAAAATTAAAAAGAAAGAAAGAAAGAGAAGAGAAGAAGAGAAAAGGTCCTAGCAAGGTGGCTGTTGAGGTAAAAGCTCTTGCTGCTAAGCCAGAAAGCCTGAGTTTGGTCCCTGGGACTCACCCAGTGGAAAGAAAAAAAAAAAGTCAATTGTCACAAATTATCTTCTGACCTCTAGATGTATGCGTAGCCCAACTATCCCCACACATACACAGATACACACAAAATAAACTAACAAATGAGAAGAGAAAACGTCAGCAGAAAGGGGTGTTGTGGTGAGTCTAAGAGCTAAGTCTAAATATCCATATCATACTGGTTGCTGGTAGTGGGCAAGTAGAGTGCTTGTATTTCAGAGAATATTGAAATACTAACATACAGTTCTTGAAATTCAGGAAAATCTATTGGTTCTAATGTAGATGTGTTTCCTTCTGACGTCTCAGCATTTTTGGCTAAGTCTGAGAGGTTTTCTGACATTCTAAGGACCAGTTATTTCTGTATTATTGATCAATATTTTCTGAGGGTTTAAAAAAATATCTTCTTTTTAATTTTTATTTATGTATATGTATGTGTGCCTTCTACTCTGTATGTACATGCAGTGTTCCAAGAGTCCAAAGGGGTGTCATATCACCTGGAACTGGAGTTCCAACTGAACTGCCCATTGTGGGTGCTTCGAACTGATCTAAAGGCCCCAGAACAGCATCAAGTTCTCTTAGGCACTGAGCCATCTCTCCAGGCCTTTTCTAGGTTTCTGATCTATCCATCACAAGCAAATACAGAATGTGGCTGAGATCTACATAATGAAGATCTTCGGCTGGAGAGATAGCTCAGCAGTTAAGAGCACTGACTGCTCTTCCAGAGGTCCTGAGTTCAATTCCCAGCAACCACATGGTGGCTCACAACCATCTGTAATGGAGCCTGACGCCCTCTTCTGGCGTCCAGGTGTACATGCAGATAGAGCACTCATACATAAAACAAATAAAAATCTTGCCGGGCAGTGGTGGCGCACACCTTTAATCCCAGCACTTGGGAGGCAGAGACAGGCGGATTTCTGAGTTGAAGGCCAGCCTGGTCTACAGAGTGAGTTCCAGGACAGCCAGGACTATACAGAGAAACCTTGTCTCGAAAAAACAAAGAGGAGGGGGAGGAGTAGGAGGAGGAGAAGGAGTAGGAGAAGGAGAAGGAGAGGAGAAGGAGAAGGAGAAGGAGAAGGAGAAGGAGAAGGAGAAGAAGAAGAAGAAGAAGAAGAGAGAAACCCAAAAATGTGTGAGGTTTTTTTTGTTCTGTGGCTGTTGTTGCTTGCTTGCTTGCTTGCTTGCTTGCTTGCTTGCTTGCTTGGTTTTTGAAACAGAATTTCTGTATGTAGTCCTGGCTATCTTGGAACTCACTATATAGTCCAGGTATATAGTCCAGGCTGGCCTCCATCTCACAGAGATTCACCTGTCTCTGCCTCCACTCCAAGTGCTGGGTATGCAGCACCACAACTGGCCCAACCCACGTGGTTTTAATCACAGAAGTGGCTAAAACATGGACATGTAAATAGAAGTGTTAATTCTGATATTCGCCCACTGTAAGATCTTCTGGTGAACTTTCAGAAATAAGAAAATTGAAAACCTTTTACAATATCCGTGACTAAAATTTTTTTAGTATTTTGTTTTTATTTTATGTGTCTAAATTGTTGTTTGCTTGTATATATATGTGCCACGTACGTGACTTGTACCTACAGAGGCCAATATAGAGTACTGTATCCCTTGGAATTGGAGTTCTGGGTGATCATGAGCCATCATGTAGATTCTGGGAATTGACCCAGAGAATCAGCAACCATTCCTAACCCCTGAGCCATCTCCCTAACCCTACTTAAAATACTCTAGGTCATACTACACTTAGAGAAAACCTTTGTCACAGTGCTTCTTAGAAAAACAAAACAAGGGGCTGGAGAGATGGCTCAGTGGTTAAGAGCACTGACTGTTCTTCCAGAGGTCCTGAGTTCCATTCCCAGCAACCACATGGTGGCTCACAACCATCTGTAATGGGATCTGATGCCCTATTCTGGTGTGTCTGAAGACAGCAACAGTGTACTCACATACATACAATAAAAATAAATCTTTAAAAAAAAAAAAAGAAAAACAAAACAAGGCCAGGCGGTGGTGGCGCACGCCTTTAATCCCAGCACTTGGGAGGCAGAGGCAGGCGGATTTCTGAGTTCGAGAGTTCGAGGCTAGCCTGGTCTACAGTGTGAGTTCCAGGACAGCCAGGGATACACAGAGAAACCCTGTCTCGAAAGACCCAACCAAAAAAAAAAAAAAAAAAGAAAGAAAGAAAGACAAACAAAACAAAATATAACTGCAGATAGGATAAAATATTATTTAAGAATCAAAACTAGCTGGGTGTGGTAAAGTTCAATCTTAATACCAGCACTGGAGGTAAAGGCAGGCATGTCAGTGAAATCAAGGCCAGCCTCATTTATTCAATGAGACCTTGCCTCAAAAAAAAAATCTAGACTACTGAATTATTGAAGTTGCCTTTAGCTTAGGTTTCAAAGAAAACCATATGCATAGGATTCTATCAGGAATGTCTAAAAACTGAGTAACAGTAAGTGAAATCCATATCTACGAGAATGAAAAGCCAACAGACACTGGATAAAATAAGTATTAATCAAAGTAATATAATATAAAGATTTTTTTATTTAGAAAAATGAGAGAAAAAACAAATAAACTAAATGGATTTCAAAAACAAAAGCAAAGGAAGAAGGAGGGGCTGGAGAGATGGCTCAGTGGTTGAGAGCACTGACTGCTCTTGCAGAGGTCCTGAGTTCAATTCCCAGCAACCACACGGTGGCTCACAACCGTCTGTAATGGAATCTGATGCCCTCTTCTGGTGTATCTGAAGACAGTAACAGTATTTTCACATACATAAAATAAATAAATCTTTAAAAAAAATTTTAAAAAGAAAAAGAAAAAAAGAAGAGGAAACTAAGACCAGTGGGACAAAGGTGAGACTAAAAGTGAAACAGAAATTGCTTTCACTTAAAAAAAACCTTGACCATATTTATACTTTTAATTCTGTTTACATAATATAGTTCTCTGATAATGAAAATATAATGTGAATCTTAAAACTTCGGCATAACTTCAAGACATTGCTAATCATTCTTTTCCTTAGGTTTTATTTTATAACTTTCAGAATAAACCAAACAATTGATAAGAATAGTTGTTGGCTATTGACTATTTTTTTAAAACATGGACTTTTTTGTGTGTGTGTGTGGTTTTTTGAGACAGGGTTTCTCTGTGTAGCCCTGGCTGTCCTAGAACTCACTCTGTAGACCAGGCTGGCCTCGAACTCAGAAATACGCCTGCCTCTGCCTCCCAAGGGACTTTTTTTCTTTTTAGAGTTTGTATGTATTTGGGTCTGTGTGAATGTGTGCATGTGTAGGTCTGACTTGCTGTCTTGTGTCTGCCTCCGTTGCTCTCCGCTTTACTGAAACAGGGTCTCTCAGTGAACTTGGAGTTCCACAGTTCCAGCTTGGCTAACTAGCCAGCTTTGCCCCTGTAATCCCGTCTGTGCTGAGATCACAAGCAGCCACCACGCCTGCCCTGTTTTTTATGTGTTTGGGGAGAATCTCAATTCATCCTCAAGTCTATCCCTCAGTTGCTGAATCTCCTGAGCCATCTCCCAGTACCAGCACGAACTTTTTCATCGGATTTGTACTTAGAAAAAGAAATTATCTTAACAGATGTATTAACAAGTCTTTTCATACTAACCTGACAGACTGTATCTGCTCTCCGACATTGCGGGATCCTTCATGCTACCTGTGGGAGAATTTTCAGTAGAAAGGTTTTCAGTTTTGTCATTGTCTACTATATCATCTTGATCCAGCATCTGTTTGGAAAATGGTAATTCTGTGTCCTCTGGGAGATTCTGGAAGCCCCAAGGATTATCAAAGAACTTCTTCAGATACTGCACAGAACCAGAATCATCTGACTTCTCCAAGGCACTTTCCTTACCTGTTTGGTCTTCTGTTCCCACAGTTACTATTTTCCTTTCTTGTTCTTTTTCATGGTCAAAGTCATTTCCCATAGGATGTTTGAGGTTATCTACCTCACCATCTTCATTGTCCCCATTGTCTGAAATAATTTTGTCTTCATTAGCATTTGTAAAGCCTAGCATACCAAAACCGAAGTAAAACCAGCTTGGACTGAGAACCGAGCTATCATTAATAACTGTATCTTCTTGGCCTGTTGATATTTCTCTGCATGGAGCTGGCGCTTCTTCATCCGGTAAAACAGAGCTGGGAACATCTTGTGGTGGTGGATTGCTTTCTTTGGACAATAACTCAAGTCCTGTATCCTCATTTCCAAAACCTAAATAACTTGTAAATCCACCACCAAACCAGCCAGAGGCTTGTGGTTTGAGAATACTCTCCGACTCAGATGTTAGGTCATACTGTTCCTCTGGCACTGAACTGAATTCTGATGTCTCTGATGTTGGCTCTTGCTCAAGTTTCTCTTGGGGTTCACCACTGTGTAAATTCTCCAGGCCGCTCTCCTCTTCCAGTGTTAATTCTTGTGGAGGTTCAGTATCTGGTTCAGAAGCCTTCTCTTCAACTTCTTCTGTCCCCAGGCCAAACCATCCTTGCCTTTCCTGCATACTGAGGGATGGCAAGGCTTGGTGGGGGTCTGGAGTGTAATCCTGTTCCCCTCTGCCCTCATTTCCAGCCCCTTCCCAGTCCTTCCACTCACTGGAAAATCTAAAATCATCAGGAGCTTCTGATGCTGAAATTTGGTCTTCAAACAAACTCCCTTCAGAAGCTGCATAAAAGTCAGGCTCTGGCTGAAAATCACCTTCATATATATTATAGTTTTGGTCTTCATCTTTTTCATATGGGTACATATGATCTTCATCATCATCACTGTTTAACTCACTCTGTTCGCTTCCAAATATGTAGCCTTCTCCAAGAAGACAAAGAAAGTCAGACTCCTAAAACAGACACACACACACAAAAAAAATCATAAGTGCCTCCCCCTGAATATTTTAAGATGGAGGACTATAACCAGGTGTGTTCATTCACACCTATAATCCCAGCATTTTGGAGATTGTGTAGGGAGGATTGTAAATCTTAAACTAGCTCATCTATAGATAGAAAGACTTTATCGTGGACTAGAGAGATGGCTCAGCAGTTAAGAGCATTTGCTGCTCTACCAGAGGTCCTGAGCTCACTTGCTGCCTAAATGTCAGTCCCAGGGGATCCAACACCCTATTTTTGTCTCCCAGAGCAACTATATACATGTGGCATACATGTTCACCAATACACACAGAGATGTGTAAATAAAAATGTGTTTTTTTAAAAAAGACTATTTCAAAAAATAAAATAAAGGGATGACTATAATTTTCCCAGAAATGTACAACTAGCTTAACCCCAGAGCACAAAGTAAAATCAGGCTTCTGAATCTCAGATAAACGCACCACAGCTTACCTCTAAGGGTTAATGATATAGACTTAAAATTCTTAGAGTATGCTTCATTTGTTATCAAATATTTGGGAGGCATAGATTACTAATACTGTGAGTATATTCCATGAATAAGTTGGGATGAGAAAGTATACATAGCTTGCACCTCCTGAGAGTATCCTAGGTAAATACATGCATCTGGGCAGCGATCTGAGAGCATGGGCTATATAGGTTAAATGTGTCCTCCCACAAGCATATATTGGAAACGTAATGCAGAAGGCTTAGGAGATGGACCATTACAGTCAGTGATTAGGCCGTGAGGTCAGTGTGGATGGATTAAAGCTGTTGTTACCATGGGAGCAGGTGCATCACCCTAGGTGTGATTCTTCATCAAGGGACAGGCTCACCTCTTGCTCTGTTAAGCCTATTCTCACTCTCTTTCCTTCCACCACAGAGTCATATGACAACAATGTCCTCACCAGATATCAGCAGTTGGTAGTGAACTGCCTAGCTATAGTGGTTTGAATGAGAATGGTCCCCATAGACTCATATATTGGAATGGTTCATTAGGTAAAAGTGCCTATCAACTAACTGTAGAAACCCACATAGTAGAAGGACAGAATCAACTCCAGCAAGTTGACCTCTGACCTCCACGCATGAGCATATGCACACACACACACACACATCTGTGCACACACAGGTGCACATGCCTGATATGTGTATTTGAGCACATGTATACCATGATGTTCATATGGAAGTGAGTGGGTTCTCTCTTTCCACTTTCTCATGAGTTCCAGGAATCAAACTCAGGTCATCCCGCTTTGTGGCAAGCTCCATCACTGGCTCTGCCCTCTCACTGGCTCCCATTTTGTTTTTCAGATTGAAAACTAACTATACCATTCCTCCAATCTATACAGAGTAATAATTGGCACACACAAAAAAAGACACATAGTAACTGCATCTAATTTGATGAGTTTAGAGAAATCCACTGCTGTGGCCATCACGACAGTCCCGAGCAGCAGTTCTCGACCTGTGGGTCGCGACCCCTCGGCAGTCTGAACAAATCCTTTTATAGGGGTTAGCTATCAGATATCCTGCCTATCAGATATTTACATTATGATTCATCACAGTAGCAAAATTACAGTTATGAAATAACAATTTTATGATGGGGGTGGGTTGCTACAACATGAGGAACTGTATTAAAAAGGTCACAGCATTAGGAAAGTTAGAAGCCGTGATCTAGGAAGATATTCCAAAAGTTTCCCCCAGAGGCACTAATGTTTTAACCTGGGACCTAAAGGGTAAGAGAAAACTGCTAGAGGAAAGCAGTGCAGAGTGCTCCCCCAGAGGAAAGCGGTGCAGAGTGCTCCCGCAG
>NW_021604577.1:9893477-9901194 GCF_004785775.1 Grammomys surdaster
CCCGCAGAGGAAAGCGGTGCAGAGTGCTCCCCCAGAGGAAAGCGGTGTAGAGTGCTCCCTCAGAGGAAAGCGGTGCAGAGTGCTCCCCCAGAGAAAGAGCCCCTTCAAGTCCCTGGGCTAGTAAACAGTTGACACAACTAAGAACAGTCCAAAAGCCAGTCTATCCAAGGGTGTGTGTGTGTGTTATGAAAGAAGAGTGACACAGGACAGGAAGAGTGGCAAGATCAGGAAGATCAGGACCTGTGAGTCCAGGATGGACTGAGTCTAGGCTGTTTGCCAGGTCCAATAAAAATTAACAAAAGGAATGATCTGGCCTGATCTTCCGGGTTTGCTTTTATAGGATCTATTGCTGTTCGCAGGATGGGCTTGAAAGGAGGAACATGACATCAAACAGTTAGAGGATTACTATATTCCAGTCAAGAGGCAACAATGCCAGGCTACTCACATGGCTCCCTGAGTACAGGCGTTTGCTGTGTAGGCCTGGGACTGCTGGTCCAATCCCTACAAGGACTGAGAGAGAGAACTGACTCCACAAAGCTGTCCTCTGACCTGTACGGGCTCCCCATGGCAGTGCACTCTTGCCCTTGAGGTGCACACTAATGCACACTGGTAATTACATAAGATTGTGACAGACAGGGATAGATGTTACGCCTAGGATAAGGTCTACAAGAGCGAACCTACCGAGAAGAGAATGTGCTACGGACAAAGTACGGAGAAGCGACAGGGCCAACTACCCTGAAGCAAGTGGACAGCTAATCCCAGTGCCAACAGACAGTGTGTGGAAACAAACAGTTTCATTTCACGATGGCCTTACACGTGGTAAAACCTGGAATATGAATTAAAGTAGCAAGCCAAATTCATACATTAAAATATCACTTCCTGATGCCTTTTTATTACCAAGATCAATAATATTTGAAATTCATTCAGAATTCCAACGGCAACAGGGCAGTGACGGTGTTCGCCTTTAATCCTAGCAGAGGCCAGCGGAACGCACATGTGCGTGTATACACACACACACACACACACACACACACACGTACACACACACACAAACAAGTAAAAAGTAAAATTCAAAAAAAAAAAAAAGAATTTCAACAGCGAATGGCTGGAGAGATGGTTCAGAGTTAAGAGCAGCAGCTGTTCTTCCAGAAGTCCTGGATTCAATTTTCAGTACTCACTTGGCTACTCACAGCTGTCCATAACTCAGTTCCAGGGGATAGGACACACTCTTCCGGCCTCTGCAGGCACCAGGCATGCATACAGACAGACACTCATACACATAAAATCATAACATTAGTTAATTAAAAAAAAAAAAAAACAATAACCAAACTGTTTGTACAGATGTGAGACCCAGGAGAGGTGGAAGGAGAGGTAACCTTTGGTCCTAGCAGGACAACAGTATCAGTGGTTGTAGCTAATAACAGCTGCCGCATCTCTTCTGTGGCCTTTGCCTACTCTTTTACTCCTCTGTCTCTTGGAGGTTGTGCTACGTTGTGTCCACTCACGACTCCTAGTTTTCAGGTGATAAAATTTATTCATCCCTACAGCCTCAGTAAGTGGTTGAGTCAGGCTTTAAACTTACACTTTCTCCAGACTTCACACTTCTAACCATTATATTCTTTTGCCCGTTAATTGTTCAGAAAGTAAAGTCATTAGTGGTCATGGATTCCGTTTTACCTCATTGTATTCACATACCCAAACAATGCCAAGGACAAGTTCTTAATAACTATCGCTTGCATTCACCAAGTGAGGTACACAACCAACGAACGTTTATACCAAGGAAACCATTTTTTGCCAAGAACTTTTAAACTCAATTAATTGCTGATAGAGAATTTACTCACTTTAGTTGGCAATTCGACTTCTTCAGATATGAACACCTCTTCAATCTCGACTGCATCTCTGGGAAAGAATCCAAAGTCTTTTCCTTTCTAGCAAAATAAAGGACAAAGATTTTAAGGGGAAAGTGATTGAAACAGGAATAGCTACTGGGCCTCATTTTGTCCTATGACCTTGGCTTTTAGCTATATTAAATCACAAAACATTATTGGTTATCAAATATCTAAAAATCGTGAGTGGGAACTAGAGATATAATTAAGTGATAGAGTTCTTGCTTAAGTCCTGGGTTCAAGCCCCAGTGACAAACAAACCTACAACAATAACAAGAATGTGAGTGAGACCCCATTGTTTTGTTATTTGACAGAATGATATTAACTTAAGGGCATGAGGAGCTAAACTGTTATACGCTGGTGTTGCAAACCTGAAAACTGTACTATATACTCCTGTTATTCTTCCCTCCCCCCTCCCTGGTGTGTGTGTGTGGTGTGTGTGTGTGTGTGTGTGTGTGTGTGTGTGTGTGTGTGTGTTTCGAGATCTAGTTTTTCTTTGTAGCCTTGCTGTCCTGAAACTCACTGTGTAGACCAGGCTGGAATGGAACTCACAGAGATCTGCCTGCCTCTGCCTCCCTAGTGCTGGGATTAAAGGCGTGCACCACCACTGCCAGGCAAGATTTATGTATTTTTATTTTATGTGTGTGGGTGGTTTTCCTATAGTGCCTGTGAGGACCTGAAGAGGTGTCAGATAGCCTAGAACTGGAATTACAGAGAGTTGTGAGCTGTGTGGTTACTGGGAACCAGGTCTTCTGGAAGTGTAGCAAGTGCCCTTAACTGCTGGACCATTGTTCCAGACCGTCCCCCACAACCACACCCCAGTTCTCTGGGACCTCTTTGCCTAGGTTATGCAGATTTACACTTTTAGATCTGAGATATCAAAAAGGAACAACTCAGGTGACAATTCGGGAAGACAGAACTATAGCAAACTCAGAGGTTGTCAAGATGTCACATGCAAGAAAGGGATTTAGACTCCCAGAAGTGGCAGATGGATTTCTTAAGGTAGTTAAGGTCCATGTGTCGCCAAGGGAAGATGCAGTTCCTTTTGGCCTTTCTGGGCTAACCTGGTAACAGATTCTCTTGACCCAGTATGATGTTCCCCATAAGTGAAGTCAGCATTCAACCACTCAGAGTCCCTCTTGTTCCTATTAAAGTTTCCCAAACATTTTCTGTCTTTTGATCCAACACCATCACATATTAAATATGATTCTTCTACCTCTCCAGTTAGTCTTCATTTGCAACTATTTGGAAATACTCTATGAATCCACAGTGTGAGTTCTTCAACTGTTATGAACACAGACTAACCATTTCTACTTCTGCTTAGCCAAAAGGCAGAGAAGTAATTAGATTAAACATCTAAGGTACCAAAAGCTAAAGGCAGCTGAGACTTTCCCCCCAAGATTTTAATCCATTAAACATTGTTTTATGTAGAATTATTATTTTCATACTTAGTAAAAAAAAATCAAAATTGTTCTCCTTGCTTCCTGTGTCATATACTCTGTCATTTTCTTATACCTGTGTCAGATTTCTGTGATGCATTCAAAATAGAGCCAGGTATTTTAAAACCATCCTAAGCAATAAGGAGAAATCAAATCTGGCATGGTAAATGTTCAGTTACATATCCCCTGGTGGGAAGAGGAAAGTTTCAAATACAGTCTGCGCCTTCAGAGGGGTAATGTTGTATGCCAGCAACATCAACACGCAGGAGGACCGGACATTCACACTCATTCTCAGCTACAGACGCTGGGAGTTTATGGATGGCCTGAGCTACATGAGACTGTCTCAAAACTAAAGTTGTTCATTCAGACAGTGAGCACAGAGGCTACATTACGGAAGAAACTGATATACACACAGTATGGAAGCTATGTAAAAGTCTCTCAGATTGGCCATGTCTATTAAACATGAAAGTAAACTCATCTATGATAACATGCCATCATTACAAAACACCACACACACCAGAGATAGAAATCTTTTCAACTGAAAACATGAATCATTATCCGAAGAGATACTTTGGGCTTCTTTTACTTTGGCCAAATTAAAAGATCTCCCAGTTATTATTTTATTTTCCATGAAAAATTTGTACACCTCTTTGCCCTATCATACCAACCTTTCTGTTGACCTGTCCAACACACCTCAACCCTCTCTCTATTCAGACAGACATGCTTTGAAATCTGATGAACTAACTTCCCAGTCTCTCTCAGACTCGGTCACTGACAGCACAGAGAGATGCTGTGGTTGCCGTAACATATGCCAGCATTCCTAACAGCCTTCTAAATAATTATGACCTCTAAGCTGAAAATTATGTGTGTTATATAAAAAACAATTCCAAGGCCCTCCTTTAGAACTCCGTCTCAGGCTATCACAAGCTGTCTTTCTCAAAAACCTCTTCTATAGAAATTTTAGAGCAATCACAAAATGCAATGTTTGGTTTTTGAACCCTGGATGGTCTGTAACTTGCTGTATAGATCAAGCTGCCTTTGTACTCACAGAGACCCACCCCCTCTGCCTCCCAAGGTCTTGAATTTAAAGACATGCATGTGATCACTTTTTTTGTTTGCTCAAATATGATGAGTATGTTAATATCTATACAGAGCTTTGAAATTGTTAAATAAGAGTTCTTTTAAATACTGACAGCGAGTATCCGTGTCCAAGTTGGACATTTATTCTGCACTTAGTTCTTAAAACTAAATACTTACACTTCCTGCCCATAGATCTTCTCTGTCTCCTCCAAGTTTAACATAAACAGATATCTCTTCTCCCGTAGTGAAGTTCAGGTACCGACAGTCAGGTCCTGTGTAATCTCTCAGGGCCAAGACTCTGCTGATCAAAGCTATATAGACACATAAAGAAAAGTTCACACTTTAAAATGTCATTGTTTCTCATTTACTTCTTTATAGACAAGGTCTTGTGATGTATCCCAGGCTGGCCTAAAACTTAAAATCTTCCAAAAAAAAAAAGCCGGGCAGTGGTGGCCCACGCCTTTAATCCCAGCACTTGGGAAGCAGAGGCAGGCGGATTTCTGAGTTCAAGGCCAGCCTGGTCTACAGAGTAAGTTCCAGGACAGCCAGGGCTACACAGAGAAACCCTGTCTCGAAAAAAAAAATCTTCCTGCTTCAGCTTCTCTTGCTGCTGAGATTATAGATATATACCACCATAATGTTTCACTTCTCCATCCATTTTGCCTTCCTTCTAACCAACCTTTAAATTTTGAAATGAGAGGTGGGCCTGATAGCTTGTAGTCACAGCTCTCATGAAGCTGAGGAGAAGGATTTCAAGAGTTTGAGATATTTCAACAACAACAATAATAATAGTTTAAAATCCTAATTTTCTGATATTGGTTATGTTCTCAAAACTAAAATACACTTTCCACTATATACAAATTCAAGCCCAGATTTTTTTTTTGGCATAGTATTGAAGATTATTCATAATCTGATCCCACTGACCTATTTTTTAAGTTTAAATTACATTTGTGTGTGTATGCGTGCATGTGTGTGTGTGTACACACACATATAATGTTCATGTCAGAGTACAACTTTGGGAGTCAGTTCTCTCCTGTCCTGTGGGTCCTGGTTATCAAACTCAGGTTGTCAGACCTGACAGCAAGTGCCTTTACCCTCTGACTCATCTCACAGGCTCTTTCTTAAGATGTTTATTTTATTTTATGTGTTTGAGTGTCTTACTTGCATGTATGTGAACTGTATGTGAACCTGGTGCCCATGAAGCCCAGAGAAGGTAGTAGATCCCCTGGAACTGGTGGTTTCCAGCTGCCATGTGGGTACTGGGAACTGAACCTGGTCCCTCTGAAAAAGCAGTAAGCACTCTTAACAACAGATCTCTCTCTCTCTCTCTCTCTCTCTCTGAAGACCCTGCCCTTCCCTATTTTAAGCAACCTCTCTTTTGCACAGGTTCAAGGTTCACACACACTCCAGGTTGCAAATCTGTTGTTCTCAGAGTAAGTCACTACTGTTCTCAGGTGTGTAAGAAACGCTAGCTTTCTTTCTGGTACCTTTACATTTCCAAATTATATTTTCATTCCGTTGAATCCTCAATGCATAGCTATTGAGTAAATCACCCTGTTTCATTCTAACAGTTGAGCCTTTAGCTAAGGTTTAGGGGGCTGAGCATACAGCTCTGGTTGCCTAGCTCTGCCCTGAGATTTTTTTTTTCCCCTGCAACATCAAGGACCTTATCCTAAGCTTCTACTTCTATTCTTCCCTCAGTGCAGAAAAAATGCACCTCTCTTCATGATTAACACAGATGCTGCTTCCTGTCTGAGTCTGAACCTGTAATAATTGTCATTATTACAATTTTATCACTCTTGTTCCTCCTTGATTTGTTCTGTCATTATTAAATAAGACAGACATTCCTACAGAGAAAGAAACTGCTTACATTTCACTTTGTTACTTTTAAAATACATCATATTAGAACACATACCCCCAGAGACACAGTAGGCCCTCAATAACTCTGAGTAGATCATGTATGATTGATTCAGCCCTCCGGTGCCTAAAGCAACATGCGTATCATATAATTATTACCAATGTGTAAAATTTAAAAACATACTGATTAGATAGATCCTTCAATAAGAGTCAGAATTGCATTATAAGTTACTAAAAATTTGAATTTCTGTTAGACTCTAAAAATATTAAAGTGTTGCTATAATGCAAAGTGGGAAAGCATAGTCACAGCAAAGTACCATGGTAACAAGCTTCTCTACATACTGAATGACTTTTCCAAAAGGTTATGATTACTCCTTAAAAATATCTCTTGGGAAATTTTTACATTTAAACTAGTCATATTTTGCATTTTGAAATGCTGTCTTCTGGACATGACTGTTGTGCTCACAAATTCACAGAAGCTGTGGTTGCCTACCAAAGACTTCCACAAGATCAAGCCATCGACATTCCAGGACAGAGCAGGGAGGCGCTCACATGCCCCCACAGCTATCGGAGGAGCGTCTGAGTCCGTGGCTCCCAATGGAGGAGAATCATTTGTCTCCACACCCACACAGAACTTCACAACTATCTGAAACTCCAATTTTAGGGAGTTCTAAAATGCCCTCTTCCGGCCTCTGCCAGCACCAGGCATGCATGTGACATGCAGACATACATGCAGACAAAATACTCACACATAAAAGCACTTGGGAGGCAGAAGCAGGTGGATCACTGAGTTCAAAGTCAGCCTGGTTTACAGTGTGAGTTCGAGAACAGCCAGGGCTGCACAAAGAAACTCTAGGAGGAAAACACTCACGTATAAAATAAAATGAATAAATTTTTAAAAAGAACTTTTAAAAAATTTTGTTTTAAAAAATATATGAATTAGGAGAGAAGATGCTACAGGATCCCCAGGTTGGAAGTGGGAAATGGATAGACGTAATCAAAACACATTGTTTAAGTGTATGAAATTGTCAAAGGATGAATTAAAAACACTATTAAAATATAAAAAGCTGTTATTAGAGAATCTTAACTAGCCGGGCGGTGGTGGCGCACGCCTTTAACCCCAGCACTCGTGAGGCAGAGGTAGGCGGATTTCTGAGTTCGAGGCCAGCCTGGTCTACAGAGTGAATTCCAGGACAGCCAGGACTATACAGAGAAACCCTGTCTCGAAAAAAAAAAAAAAGAGAGAGAATCTTAACTATAAAATACCATGTAGTTGGCAGAGCATGCTGGTGCAACCCTTTAATGCCAGCACTTGGGAGGCAGAGGCAGGCAGATCTCTATGAGATTAAGGTCAGCCTGGTCTACATAGGGAGTTTCAGGACAGCCAAGTCTATGTAGAGAGACAGTTAAGAAAGAGAGAGAGAGAGAGAGAGAGAGAGAGAGAGAGAGAGAGAG
>NW_021604577.1:9901294-9905056 GCF_004785775.1 Grammomys surdaster
GAAGGAAGGAAGGAAGGAAGGAAGGAAGGAAGGAAGGAAGGAAGGGAAATTAGTAAATATACATGTTGTAAATGGCTTTTACAAAAGGTTACAAATAGCCAGGTGGTGGTGGCGCACGCCTTTAATCCCAGCACTTGGGAGGCAGAGGCAGGCAGATTTCTGAGTTCGAGAGTTCGAGGCTAGCCTGGTCTACAGAGTGAGTACCAGGACAGCCAGGACTACACAGAGAAATCCTGTCTCGAAAACAAACAAACAAAAAAAAAGTTTACAAATATTTTTACTTATAAAAATATTTCTTGGGCTGGAGAGGTGACTCAGCACATGGGAGCCCTGGCTGTTCTTCTAGAGGAACTGTGTTCAATTCCTAGCACCCACACTGTGGCTTGTGGTCATCTGTGGCTCCAGTCTGTGGCTTCAGAACACTCCCTGGCCTCCAGCCACACACCCAGTGCCTTCACATGCATGAAGGCAGACACTGATCCACATAAAATAGAAGTGAACAAATCGTTAAATATATGTCTTAGATATTTTTGTGTTTCATATAATTATATCTTGTATTTTAATTTACATTTTGAAAAATTATAAATGGTTTTCATGTTGGAAAGATAGGACTTATTTTCAGAAACCCTGAGATGAGGATATGATTTTTTTTTCCTGTTGTTGCTGTTGTTTTATTTTGAGACAAAGAACTCATTCTGTAGACCAAGCTGGCCTGGAACTAGAGCTCTGACTATTTCTGCCTCCTGGTGCCGTTCTACCCGGCAGAATAAAAATTTTTTTTGCAGTCACGTGGATACCAAAAGACTAAGTTCTTGGGGCTGGGGAGATGACCGAGTGGTTAAGAGCACTTAAGGCTCTTGCAGAAGACCCAGGTTCAGCTCCTAACACCACGCGGAAGCTCATAACTGTTTGTAACTCAAGACCCGGGGAATCCAATGCCCTCTTCTGGATTCTGTGAGCACTAGGCACATATGTGGTATACGAATGTACCTACATACATACGTACATATATACATACGTACATGCGGGCAAAATACCCATATGTAAAATAAAAATAAGTAAGTTTTTAAAGCAAGCTCTTAAATAACAAAGTAGACGTGAACTTCTCTTCATAGAGACTTAAGAAAGTTTAATATTAGGCTGGGCGGTGGTGGCGCATGCCTTTAATCCCAGCACTTGGGAGGCAGAGACAGGCGGATTTCTGAGTTCGAGGCCAGCCTGGTCTACAGAGTGAGTTCCAGGACAGCCAGAACTACACAGAGAAACCCTGTCTCGAAAAACAAAAAACAAAAAAAAGTTTAATATTTGGTGTTATACATCATACACACACACATATGAATGCTTATTTTAGCATTTTTACATAATAAATTGACACAAATGATTAGCATTTGCTAAAATTTGGACAGCTAAACGGTTTTCAAATATGCTGGTTTGAAATAAAAACATTTTGGGGGAAATTCACGAGAATCGGATAATTCTGATTATGAAATAGAAACTAAACCATATAAACTTCATCGACAGTGAATTAATAGACTGCCTGGTAGCTTTCTGAACAATCGATTATCTTAAAAAAAAAAAAAGTAAAAAGCTGGTTATTTAAATTTTGACACACGGATTAATACCATCACGGATTAATACATATTTCTACCAGTCTCCTTTTTGTTTCTAACTTTATACTTATGCTAGATGATAAGATATTAAATTTTTTAAATGTGTTAAATTTATAATTATGCTGCCACTATATGCTTTGCTTCTGGAGTTCCCTTTTTCGTATCAAGCTATACTTTATAGTTCCAAAGATTTTTCATTACTATTAACGTTGATTTTTCGTCACACAAGTCCACAGTAAGATTTAATGTAATCTTAGAACAAGAGGGAAGAAGAAAAGCAAACTTACTTTCACATTCCAAGTCACCACACTTTTTAAGGTGTGCCAGCAACTTTGTACCCTCCAGACACTTTGCCAGAGAAACAACCAAAAGAAGGAGTCTTTGAACACTGACTTCCGCCATGCTTGAACAAGCCACCAGGGACCCTGAACAAGTGTTAGAATGTTAGGCGACAGGCATGCCGGAAAAACAGCCGATGCTCAGTCTGTCCCGTAGCACAAGAGGAAAAGGCTGAGTATTCTTCAATCCCTTTGTAGCTGCATTTTCCTGATGGTACGCTGGCTCGGCTTCAGGAATTAACACTCTCTGGTCTCAATCTGCAGAGTCAGCCAAATGACACCAAACGGCTTAATAATTAATGAAGGTTTTTAGCTGGACCAATGTGTTATAAAGTAGCCCAGGTGAAACTGACTCACTTAAAGGGACCCTGTGCTCAGTAGGACCGTTCTTAAGCTTCCGCAGAAAGGGACTTAATCTCTGCTATAGTCTCATCTGCAGATGAGTCAACAAGTACAAACCAAATGTTTACTGCATGCAGATTCTAACTTCAAAAGAGAAGGTATAGAGAGCCGGAAAAAACTCAGTTAATAAATACCCTTACCATGAGGCCTGATGACCTGAGTTTAATATTACCTAGGACCACTTGGGTAGAAGGACAGACCTGATTCCAGAAGTGGTAGTCTGACCTACACTATTCATACACAGACACACACACACACACACACACACGGCATATGTGTAAATAAATAAATGTAATTTTAAAAGTTAAATGCATAATCCAAAATTAATTTACTGTTTTGAAAAAAGAAACCTTCAAATACATAAACTAGAAACAATTGCCATACATGTGACATTAAAAGGAAGATATATAGTTATATGAAAAGCATTATTAATTTATGTTAAAAGTATGATTTTGAAATATGATGAAATTATCAGAAAAACTATTCCTTTAGGTATTTTAAAAAATCTTCAGTGTTGCTATGAAGCCACAGTTAGAACAATAGTTAAAACATAATTAACTACTTACTATGAGCCAAGTATTATCTGAAGTGCTTAAATAATGTGAATAGATTCTTGGTGTAATCTCAACTTCATACCAGCTCTCTGGGACAGGTGACATTATCACCCTGATATTTGCATATAAGCCATAGTAGAGACAGGCTAAGCCATCCCATGTCATGAAGCAAGTGAAGAATAAATTTAAATGTAGGTACCGCGGTAGAACAGCATACAAACTACTGTGTGTTTTTAAGTTATCTGTTGCGGAGAAACAGAATAAGGAATTATTCCGTTGATTTAAAAGGATAAAGGTCCTACATTGGGAAATTTTGTTTAAGAAACTAGATCTGAAGGTCCTTGGGCTCCAATGCAGCACATTCTACTCAGTGCCAGACAGGAGTAAACCAAACATCTATCACTCCTGCAAGCTGAAGTAAAGGGTCTTTGCTTTCAAGCTCCTAACAGAACAGAAGCACACTGCCTGCTGGTTTGTTTATCAGTGGGAAGTCTGTTCTCTCCCAGATAGGGATTTTAAGTCTCCCAAAAGAATCTGATGGAACATGCACTTGAGGGTCAGGTGGCTCGCAACATAGCATTGCATAGTTGTGTACACACACACACACACACATACACACAGTATAGATCAGTTTCTTGAATACCTTCATGAGTCTTATTGGTGATGAAATTTAAACAAAAATCAGTTCCTCGGGGCCAGGTAAAACACATGACTTTAATCTTGGTACTCCGAAGAGGCAGGATTTCTGTGAATTCCAAGTCAACCTGGTCTGCACAGAGAGCTCCAGATCACCAGAGAGAGACTACTTGTCAGAGAGAGAGAGAGAGAGAGAGAGAGAGAGAGAGAGAGAGAGAGAGA
>NW_021604577.1:9905066-9908736 GCF_004785775.1 Grammomys surdaster
AGAGAGAGAGAGAGAGAGAGAGAGAGAGAGAGAGAGAGAGAGAGAGAACTCCATCTTCAAGAAGTGATTTGCACAATTTATTTTAGTCAATATTAGAAGCTTAAGAAGTGGCTCATCTGTGAAGATCACATATTGGCCTTGCAAAGGACTCAGGTTGAGTTCCCAGTATCCAGAGGAATCCATCACCTCTGGCCTCTGAGGACACCTGCACCTCATGTGAACACATCTACACACAGACACATAATTAAAAATAACAAAAATAGCCTGCCAGTGGTGGCACATGCCTTTAGTTCCCGCACTCAGGAGGCAGAGACAGGCAGATCTCTGTGAGTTTGAGGCCAGCCTGGTCTACAAAGCGAGTTCCAGGACAGCCAGGGCTACACAGAAAAACCATGTCAAATAAACAAACAAACAAATAAAATTAAAATCTTAAAAATCAAAACCAATAACAAATTGGGAACACTTAAGTAATTTTAAGTATCATTGTTGTTTATATTCAATACTAAAGACTTCATTAGTTAAATCCAGAATTAATGATGTTTTAAATTAGCAACATACAGATGGGTGAGATGGCTCACTCAGTGAATGAGGTGCTTGTCCTGCAAACCTGATGGCCTGAGTTTACATAGGTGAAAGAAAAGAACTGATTCGATAAAGTCTGACCTCCACCCATGTGCCACAGTATGTGTACATATCATGAAAGCATATGCGTGGGCTTGTATGAACACCAGACCTTAACAATCAGTGTTGATTCCCAGGTCCCACAGGGTGGATGGAAGGAGAGATCCAATTCTGCTCAATTGTCCTCTGACCTATTGCACTCACATATACGCATTGTAAATATAAATGTTGCTCTAACTTCCTCAGATGAAGTGATGTGACGAGAGCTGTACCCAAGCTTGTGGTGGGGCTAGAGTGTTTCCTTCTCTGTTCAATCTCCTGACCCAGGCTCAGAAGCTTCTAGATTCCGTACAATTTTCCAGGCTCCTTCTGCTAACCTAGGCCTAGAATGTTTCAGCCTCTGAGACTGACTGCTTGAATAGGCTTAAACCTTGCTAGTTCTTTCTGAACTCGGGCTGGCTG
The DNA here is from genome assembly GCF_004785775.1 of Grammomys surdaster. Lineage (NCBI taxonomy): Eukaryota > Metazoa > Chordata > Mammalia > Rodentia > Muridae > Grammomys > Grammomys surdaster. Next base: position 9,906,150 of record NW_021604577.1, read on the forward strand.
GTTCAAATCAGCTGTTTGGGCTCAAAACTCCTCTCCAAGCTGACTGATTCAAACTGGCTTCTCACTGAATTGCTCGGCTTAGGAAAAAAAAAAAACTGCCTCTGAACCCCACAAACTGAACTGTACTGTGTGAACCGAACAGAATAGAACTGTACCAAGTGAACTGAATTTAACTGTGTTCACCTGAACTGCACCAGACTGCTCTGAATTGAACTGACCTGACCTGAACTGCACTCACTGAACTGTGCCTCCCCCCACCCACCTACACTGCTCTTTTAAGTCACCTCTCTTTCCTGTCTCTTCTCCTGAGAGTTGGGCTTATCCTACCTCTGACTCACTCTGTCACATCTTTCTCTGGTTTGTCACCTCTGCCCCTCAATTACAGGTTACTGTTTAGGATTAAAGGTGTGTACTAAAGGATTCTCTGTATTCCAGCCAGAACACACAGACCTAGAAGGATGTGATCTGAGCAGCCATGTTGCTAGATTAAAATTGAGGGGGTGGGGAGGGGGAGGGAATGAGAGAGAGAAGCCAGCAAGATGGCTCAGGGACAAAGGTGCTTTCTACAACCCTAAAGATCTAAGTTCTATCCCTCGAACCCGCTAAGAGAGAGCCAATTTCTCCTTCAAACTGTCCTCAGAGTGCCACATGCACTCATGTATGTGTACACACCGAGAGGGACACACACAAATAAATGAAAGTAAATAATAAAATTAAATTTAAAAATTCCAGGTAAAGCCAGGCAGTGGTGACGCACGCCTTTAATCCCGGTAGAGGCAGGCGGATCTGAGCTCGAGGCAAGCCTGGTCTGTAGAGAGGATGGCCAGGGACACACACACACACACACACACACACACACAAAAAAAAAAAAAAAAACCCTGTCTTGGAAAAAAAAAAGTCTAAGTAAAAAAAAAGAACAATAAGAGCCCAGAAAAGTTTACATTTGTCCACTGAATGCCATAGAAAAGATGTGAGCAGAGAAAAAATTCAGAGAGATGGGCCTGCTATCCACATGGAGCCACTCGTGTCTCTTACTGCACTTGATGATCTCCGTTTCTGCCGAGACTGTGAGTTAAAGAAACCAGAAAATGTAGAATAGTGTTGATTAGTGATCTCCAGTGGAGCCAAGTGAAGAGGCAGAACACGGAGAGGACAAGAGGATTTAATTTAAGAAACTACTATAAATAACAGCTATATCCGCTCAGTCAGATATGGCTGAACCGTTGATGCAGTGTGTAGATTAAATGTATCTCTATTCACGTACAGAGCCAACCCTGAGGAAGATGTCATGGTAACAAAACGCAGCCGTTGGAAGGAAGAGAACCTGCTGTACAAATCTAAAGACTGAATCATCAAAGCCTACAGATAAAATTGCAGAGCAGCCTTTCCGTAAGGACGGAAAAGCAGACTCCTAAGGCTTTGACTTTTATTGGGTGGCGGTATTATTGCCAGTTCCATACGGTATTGCCTCCTTCCTTAATATCTCACGTTTCCTAAAGTAATCACATATGTCCTCAAACTATCTGCCTGACTGTCACTCTGGCAACTTATCAAGTAAGTTCAGTCAGGAGCTCCTCAGAGTTGGCAGAACTCGATAAACCAGTAGGGTTTTACCAAGGTCCAGGGATGCGAACAGAGCTTCTGTATAAAGTCCACATAGTAGGCAGATACATAGTAGGAGAAAAGGTCTAGGAACAACTTAGAGATAAGCTGGTATGGAAGACACAGAGGCGGAGGTGCTGGTCCCCTTTCCTCCAGGTCAGACTTTCTGCCCTGCTTCCAGTCAGCTGACAGTCTCCAGCAGGGTGCTAAGTCAAAGTCTGCCTTGTCTACAGGGAGTCTCCTTAGCTAAGATTACCACCTTCCCACCAGGTGTCCTAGAGCATCTACAGATAAACAGGGCAGTAAAGGCCAGGGTCGTTTTTCATCCAGTGCTTCCTGTTGACTAAGCCATTGCAGTTTGACGTGTGTGTGTGTGTGTGTGTGTGTGTGTGTGTGTGTGTGTGTTTCCCTGCTTTCTTCTCCTGCCTTTTGAGGAAGTGAACCCCTTGAGCCCCAGACTCCATCTCTGCAGCTGCTTCTAGAAGGGACAGCCTTGAAATCCGTAAGACACAGACAAAAAAAGAGACAGTAGTAGACATACACATTTTAGTCTACCTTTGGTACTAGTCCCTCCATGACACCCCTGTGTGTATTGTGTTGCTCCAGTCCAGGGTATAATTCTACTCACCTTTTTTATGTTTTGTTCCTATCAGTAGGGGTTCTACCAGGAAACAAATGGACATGCAGGTGTAGTGGCTGATATGCGGCGATGATTTAGAAGGGACAGTCCGCAAGGGTATAGACTCGGTCAGAGGGAAGCAGCAGGGACGTAACATCCTCAGGCTGGAACTGTAGCTTGATAGGGAGAGCTACAGGACAGGCAGGAACTTGAAGCCTGCGGTGAAACTCCGTCAACAGAGCCTCGTTCTTCTGTCCTGACTGTGCTACCCACTGACCCAAACCGGCAGAGGACGGCAAGAAAGGAAGCCTTCGAAGCAGTGTGTGTGTGTGTGTGTGTGTGTGTGTGTGTGTGTGTGTGTGTGTG
>NW_021604577.1:9909408-9940960 GCF_004785775.1 Grammomys surdaster
GGAACTTGAGTTACAGACGGTTATGAACCATCATGTGGGTATTGGGAACTCTGGTCTTCTGTAAGAACAGCAAGTGTTCTTAACCATTGAGCCAACGCTCCAGTCCACAAACCTGCTTTTTATTGATAAGCTATACCTCTTAACGTGTACAAGCCTTCCCCTAGCCCTTGTCATTATTCTCTAAGCAATATTGCATAGCAACTATATTCATAACATTTATATTGCTTAAGGTATTATAATTAATTTCAACATGATTAAGTATATGAAAGGAGGGTATATGTAGGCTATCTATAAATATCGTACTGTTTTATTTGTGGCCTTATATGTAAACTATACTCTGTTGGAGGGGGGGTCATAGAACTGGTTCTGAGGGACCTTTGTATAATCAATAAATCTGAAGGCTGTGCTGGGGATATGGCTCAGTGGAAGAGCACTTACACAGTATATACTAAGTCCTGAGTTCAGTTCAGCCTCACAAACACAGTCACACACATGTGTCACACATAGAAAACACAAAGGTGGGTGGCAAAGGCCAGGAAAGTGTTAAAAGCCAGCAAGTAATGCAGTCATAAAGGAATCGTAATGAGCGGTGGAAGGGTAGATGTGGGTGTTTTTTGATGTGGAGAAGGAAGCCATATGAAGTTGTGAGGAAGGAGATACGATTTCTTTGGTTTTTTTTCTGAATGATTATTTTTATTTCATACGCATTGGTGTTTTGCCTGCATTGGACCTTGAGTTACAGACAGTTATGAGCTGCCATATAAATGCTGGGAATTGAACCTGGATCCTCTGGAAGAAAAACCAGTGCTCTTAACCACTAACTAAGCCATCTCTCCAGCCCTTCCCCCCTTTTTCATATAACTGCTTTTCTAGACACTACTTATTCTTTGGGACTCAAATAAAATCGTATAAACATTAGCACTTAATATTTTTTACTCAAATAATGCAAAGATGGATAAAAAAATGACTATATCGCTTCCCAAGAGTAAGGCATATCTCATGACTAAATAAAATTCTGCATTCAGTTGGATTGCCTCCCCTGCTGTCTCATAGTTTAAAAAAAAAATCAAGTCGTCTATTTAATTAAAGTTTTACTTTTGTAAAATGTCTGGGCAAGGGCTGGAAGCATGGCTTAGTGTGAGAGCATAACATCTATGTGGTCCTGGGTTGGCCATGAACTAAATATGTAACCCAAAGCAACTCTGAGCTTCTAATCCTCCTACTCTGTCTCTCCAGTGCTGGAATTCGAGGCAGACACCTCCACTACAGGTTCCTGAGGTGCTGGGGATGCAAGCACTCTATCAACTGAGCTATAACCTAAGCTGGAAAAATAATCACATTTCTAAAATTTTATCACACAGGGAGTAGAGAGATGGCTCAGCAGTTTAGCCTCAGAGAAGGACCTGGGTTCCAGCCCTAGCAGCCCCATGTTGGTCCACAACTGTCTGTAACTCCAGTTCTAGGGATCTGATAACCTCTTCCGGCCTCTGTCGGGATCAGGCACTCACATGGTACACATATGTACATGCAGGCAAACACTCATATACATAAGATAAAAATAGAAATTTCATTTTATCTGAGTTATATAGTGAATTTGTAACTTGGCCTATTCTGTTCACAGAGTATATGAATCCTTTAGCTAAGTCGAAAGATACTTACTTCAAAAGATCGTTGAAAGCAAAATGAATATATCTTTGTCTCTTAATCTTGGCAGGATTAAACTCTAATAAAGATTACCTTTGAGCCCTTGAATTAGTTCACAGTTGAGAATGCTCCTCCAACAGATACCTTTCGAGGATTTTCATCCTCAGGCAAGAGCCCAGTCAATCCCACAAGTCTGACACCGCATACCTAATTGCTTAAATATACTATTTCTCCAAAACTAGTTTTCATAACCCCATTCTTATACCCAATACTACCAGGCAATGTACCTTCTCTTATGTCCTAGCCCTCCAGCTAGCTTGCCTCCCAAAAGGCAGCGGGCTGAGAGTGCAGCAGGAGGGTTAGACAGAAAAGCGCCTAGGTACATGCCACCACGCACCCGCGCTTCCCACTTCCGGGAAGACTGAGGCAGGCATTTTGCTTGAGGTGCAGAATATCAAGGCCTCAACCTTTTAAAAAGAAAAACAATGGAAGACACATAGGCTCCAGTGAAAGTTGAAAGAGATGCCTCTGGGCTCCAAACGTGCTTACTGGCCTCTCACTGCATGGTCTTGGAGAACAGAAGGTACTGGGAATTAACTGTATCCGGTAGGGGGCGCCCTTATTTAAGTACTGAAGCCACTATCTACTAGCTAACATGTACCGACAGAGGCCAGAGAAACTGGATCCTGTTGAAGCTGGAGTTGAAGGTGGCTGTGAGCTGCCTGACATGGGTTCTTCTTCAAGGACAGTGCTTGCTCTTAACCCCGAACCATCTCTCCAGCACCACAGAAGCCTATTTATTAAGAAGAAATGAACAAAACATGCAAACGGTCTGAATGTGGGGCATAGGCCAGCAGCTACTAACCTCAGCTTGGAGTGTGAGGCAGGAGACAGCAAGTTCCAGGCCAACTTGAACTACACAGCAGCAAGATGCTGCAATGAAAATCAGAACAAAACAGCTACAGCAGCTAAGAGGGCATCAGATCCCATTACAGATGGTTGTGAGCCACTGTGTGGTTGCTGGGAATTGAACTCAGGACCTCTGGAGGAACAGTCAATGCTCTTAACCACTGAGCCATCTCTCCAGTCCAGAACTGAACTTCCTAATCTCACAGTCAGCCTCCAGTATCACCCTTCTTCTAACAAGGCTCTACTACCCCAAATGCCCCAAACAGTAGCAGCAATGGGGGACCGAATGTTCAAATACATGGGCCCAAGGGAGGCACTCTCTTTCAAACCATATTCTTCGCATTGCCAAAATAGCAAAAGAAAAAAGTTTTTTCTTTTTGTGCTACTGGAGACTAAACCCAGAGGCCTGGCTCACCCTTGGCAACATGCTCTTCCACTAAACTAATTAACCAGTCCTTTTTCTGCTTTTTACTTTGAGACAGGGTCTCACAGAAGTTGCCCTAGTTGACCTTAGTCTGTAGCCCAGGCAATCTTCAACCTTTCAATCCTCCTGCCTCAGCCTCCTGAGTAACTAGAATTGCAGATTTGTACTGACCTGGCCTCAGAAATATTCTGATTGAACAACGTGACTACCTGGGAAAGCTTAAGAGCAGAGTAGTTTAAGACAGTCAAAATTCAGTTGAGTAGTGTCATGTGTGTGTCTGTGTGTGTGTGTATGTGTGTAGTCCCACTCTCACTATTAGCACTGCAAAAGCAGCCTATGTGTTTGGTATTTCTAAATATCCAATTCCCAATAAAGGACTTAGCTACAGCCTCACAGAGCTATAGCAAGACTGGTTACTCCCGCTCAATAACAATTTGTCCATTCTTATCCTGGAGGGTACATGGACTATTTCCAAATATAATTTTTGTTTGCTTGCTTGCTTGCTTTGAGACAAGGTCTCATTCTTAGTCCAGACTAACCTAGATCTTACTATGTAGCCCAGGCTATCCTGAGACTACTTCAGCTTCCCAAGTGCTGGGATTATAGCCATGAGTCACCAAATTTCCATATTTTTGAAACAGGAATGTTTTATGAAATATTTACCTGCTGACTGACGGATATGGATATATTGAAAATCCTAATGAATACATAAACTTACCTATGTGGCTTCTACAATTAAACAACTCTTAAAACGTCGTTATTACACCAGGCATTTTAATTTCAGCACTCAGGAGTCAGTCAGGCAGATCTCTGTGAGTTCAATGCAAACCTGATCTACATAGCAAGTTCCAGGCTAGCCAGGGCTACATAGAAAGATTCTATCTCAAAAAAAAAAAAATCATTATTACTTTGAACTAAAGTAATAAATAATCCACCAAACCTCTGTAATTTAAGAAAAAACTCTTGCCGGGCGGTGGTGGTGCACGCCTTTAATCCCAGCACTTGGGAGGCAGAGGCAGGCGGATTTCTGAGTTCGAGGCCAGCCTGGTCTACAGAGTGAGTTCCAGGACAGCCAGAGCTATACAGAGAAACCCTGACTCGAAAAAAAAACAAACAAAAGAAAGAAAGGAAGGAAGGAAGAAAAAAAAAAAAAAAAAAAAAAAAAAGAAAGAAAGAAAGAAAGAAAGAACTCTTATCTTTTATTCCCCAAGTTAGTCAGGGTGTTTTTCTGTGGTGATTTTCTTCTAGGTAGTAACACAGAGATCCCAAATGTTTCCATTTTGTAAGTTTGTATCCTAGATCATGTGGTCTCTGAAATCATCACAAGTGAAAGAGAAAGTGAAGAGAGTCTCGTGAGGATTTTCCTGGTCCAGACAGAGAACGTATCCCCTTTACCCACTGCAGAACACAATCACGCGGCCACAAGCTAACTGCCAAGAAGGGCAAGGCAAGTGCCCGGGAAAAAGAAACACTCAGGCTTATTTAAACTAGCTTCTCTCATTCCAACTCTGCAGTGTGGTTTCCAGCAGATATGCATTGCTAGTTCTGAGCCAGTCCTACTGAAATATGTAGAGCGCTAGACTGCCTCAGAACTTCATTAACAGTCATGTTAGGTGATGATGCCACACGCCTTTAATCCCAGTACTTGGGAGGCAGAGGCAGACAGATCTCTGAGTTCAAGACCAGCCTGGTCTACAGAGTGAATTCCAGGACAGTGAGGGCTACATAGAGGAACCCAGTCTTGAAAAACAAAAACAAACAAACAAACAAACAAAAACAAGGAAAAATTAAAATGATAAATAAATAATTAAACATTACAAGTGTAATTTTGTTCAAAGTGGTTACAACTCTGAATAAAAGGTCATGGTCCTAGATAACGTCTAGGACGCACTGTTCTGCCCTGCCTGCTGAGAGCTGAGTCATGTGCTTTCGGTCTTAGCAGAAGTAAAGGCTGACAGATTCTTAGGAAAGCTGAAGAGATCCAAAGGTTAAATGACTAAATAGGAACTTATCCTGCAGCCCCACCCTAAAAATAAGTCAGAAAGGGCTAAGGGCTTGACGTCTAGAAGAAGTAATTTTGCATTTGATCAAGGATATAGAATTATCAAACTATAAAGTTTTAGGTTAGCATTGTGAGGCTGGCAAGATGGCTCAATGGATAAAAAAGTGCTTGCTGACAAGTCTAAGGACCTGAGTTCAATTCCCAGGGTCAGATGGTAGAAGGAGAGGACCAAGTCCCAAAAGTTGTCTTCAGATGCTCCATAACACACATACCCATACACACACTAAATAAATAAAACTAAAAGCAAGGTGGAGGATGATAGAGGGAGATACCTGAAGTCAATCTCTTGCCTTCACACATGTGTGTACATCCCCCCACGTACGTGCATGAGTAAGTACACACGAATATATGTGCATGCATACACACACACACACAAGTTTAAAAGCTACATAGTGAATTTGACACTAGCTTGAGATTCTCAAAAATTGAGATTCTAAAAAAAAGGGGAGGGGTCTGTGTCTGTGTGTGTGTGTGCATGTATGTCATGCATGACTGTTGTCCACAGAAGCCAGAAGAAGGCTTCAGATCCCTTGAGTTACAGGTGGTTTTGAGCCACCACGTAGGTACTAGGAACAGAATCCAAGGTCCTCTGTAAGAGCAGCAGGCACTCCTAACCACTCAACTTTCCTCACAGCCCCCAAACTTGTTTCTTATTTATACTGGAGTGATGGATATGAAGTTAGCATAAGGCAGCTAACTAACCTTTGGTTAAGCCACTGAGAATCTGATATGATGTATCCAGGTTTCTGTGTCAATGACAGAATAGACTGGGGAACTACAGTTAAAGACCATGCCTATGGATCTCTGTGCGTTTGCGTCTATATACAAGCAAATAAACTAGACATGCAATGAAAGTGGAGGACTTCTATTTATAATACCAAATACATGCGAACTCTCTGAGGAACTTAATGAGAAAGAAGAAAACCATCAAAGGTTTCACACAGTCTATAGGTGACAGGATACATGAGGAACTGAATCTTTCTATTAAGATTGGTCCAACATCCTAAAGATGTTAATTATTTGTGAGAAAACTCTGCAAATTAAGGTCAAAGTCCACCATGACCAGATAATCTCTGGGCTCAAAGCAATATGGAAGACTCCCTTCATTTGCAGGGTTTCTCCTTCTCTGACCTAGTCTCGGGGATACTTAGGCTCTAACTGAGCAATCTCAGTAGCTTCAATTAGATTACAGGATCAATTTCCTTTCTCCTGGGAAAACCTGTTAAACTAGCACCTGAGATTGCTAAAATACTTCCCCAATGCTAAAGAGGCATTCCAGGTACCCTAACCCCCCAGCCAATGGCCTTTGACTATTCTGGCTGTTCCTACACTGGCAAAACTAAGCCTTGAATCACCTTAAGTAAAGTTGATCTGCCTCCTGATAGCTGTATGGTGCAGTCATTCACCGTACATTCCCGTAGGGCTTCTGATCCCTCATCTCTGCTCTCTCCGGTCCACAAGAGCAGTGAGACCCACGATCATTCACAAATAAAAATTAAAAGTTAATACAACTAAAGCTAACAGTAAGCAGTGGTGGCACAAGCCTTTAATCCCAGCACTGGGAAGGCAGAGGCAGGTAGATCTCTGAGTTTGAGGCCAGCCAGGTCTATAGAGTGAGTTCCAGGATAGCCAGGGATACATAGAGAAATCCTGTCTAGAACAACCAAAATAAATAAATAAATAAATAGTAAGTAAGTAAATAAATAAATAAATAAATAAATAAAAATCTTTTTTGTTCTTGGAAAATTATTCTTAAGTTTGCATTAAAGCTAAGTGTAAGGTCTGGAGAGGTGGCTTAGCAGTTCAGAATGTACACTGGTCTTGCAGCGGACCAGACTTCAGTGTTCAGCACTCATGTCAGGTGGCGCACAACCAACTGTAACTTCCAGCTTCATAGAGATCTGACACCTCTGGCTCCTTGGGCACTTGAACTTATCTGTATATAACCACATACAAGCGCACAGGTCCCCCTTCTTTATTATATTGCTACAACAAATTCCCAACTGTTATTTCGCCGATCAAGCCCACCGTTCTACCAGTAAGGCGTTTAAGGCAGTTAAACAGTTGTGAGACCATCTACACTTATGTCCCGTGCAATGGGAACCCGAGCCCTGGGAACTATGGAGGACTACCACTCAGGGTTCCTGGGTTAAATACCCCCTGGAGCGACGTGTACATATCTGGTTGGTTAATTGCCCATAAAATCCTATATGCCCCGGGATGGGCTGTGACTTTCCGCGCTTTCCCCTTACACAAAGGCAATAAATTATAGAACTTGTGAGAGCATCGGATTGCCAGCGCTGTCTCTGCCTTCCACGGCTCTCTACATCTGCCCCTTTTTGTTTTAAATGAGAATCACAGGCACTGGCCATTTCCCGTGTCTTAGGCTAGTTGACGTTCTTTCATAGCCAGCACCAAAGAATGGTGAGCTCCTTATCTTAGGCTACGAGGGTTGCACCCACACCTGGCATTCTTGCCAGCAAGAATGTGCACCCAGGTTGTGGCCACTCGTAATGCCCGTCATGGGGTAAACTCACAGCTCGTGGTGTACCTCTGGCATATGGCATCAACCTATTCCCGTCGTTGGGACCAATGGCAGCTGGCCTGGAGACGAAAAGATGGAGTTGCCCTTGGTCTGTCTGACACAGTACCAATATGACTCAAACTCAAGCCCGATCAAGCAATTTCCATCATGGGGGAATAAGCGATCAAGGACTAATAGTTTGATACAGTCTCCCCTACCTTACCAGGTGCAATGGAAACAAGTCCTCTGGGTGCAAAGGCTAGGGAAATCGAAAGAGATGCAAACACCCATCCCTGTGCAATGGAGTCATCTCCTAGGGGTGCAAGGGCTGTTTGTCTCAAAATTCAGGTACCAGAGCTACACAGACAAGACCAGTCAGGCTAAAACTCCTCATCGACCCAATGTAATGGGCTGAGCCCTTGGGGTGCAGCGGCTGATGGATCTGTTTGCTGGCTATTTCTTTAACATAGATAACCAGATTTCGGGAGATGAACCTTGTTCTAAGGCCACAAGTGCTTGGGTAATCACGGCTTTGTCTCGTTTCTGTTGATCTCTGAGCTTGCAAACCAACCAGAGTATGAACACTAATCTGCAACACAGGGTTGTACCAAACAAGCCTACTCCCCCCCCCACTCTTTAAAGAAAGAGAAGGCTGAAGAAATCCAGGAAGAAGGTCTTTCAGTCAGCGAAAGGTCCATGCGTGTTGAGTTGATGGCCATCACCACTACTCGCAACTTCTCAAGGAGTTCATCAAATCCTTCTGACCATTCTCCTGTTAGGTAACGAGACAATTGTCTGGATAAATTAGTTGTTCGAGTAAAGTTTTCATATTGAACACTAGTAATACAGAGTGTGCCCAGTTTTCTTTCACATCTCAATTGTGCCAATTGAAAAAGAATGTCTAATCTTTCTTCTACCAAATCTAGGCGCTGATTAACAATCATCAATCCGCCTTTCAATTCAGCACTCGTAGAAGTATGGATGTTGACTGCCTCTGCCACTGTAGCGGACAGCTGATTTAAGGCTGCTGCTGTTTGAACTTTGGTTGTCATAGCAATCCCAGCAGCTGTAGCTGCAATGGCACTAACTGATATCACCGTCATTATGGCTGCAGTTATGCCAAAGTCTCTTTTTTGTCTGAATAATGATAGAATAGAGGGTGTTTCAACAGAAACAGGAACCCATCGTGGCACTCTGGCAACCATGGCACGTTTAGCTTGTCTAACCGCCCAACACTGAGACATCATGCATGAATCATTAGTGCATTTTTCAAATGAGGAGTTTGAAAGAATAAACAAGAAAGGTGGAAAGACACACACTGGAGTAGGTGAAAATACCGTTTGATTTACAATAATCTTGTTAACTCCAGTAATTAACTGAATAGGATTTGTCAACTGAGGGATCGGATCTGAACTCTGTTCCACCATAGTTCCATTAATAACTCCTGTAAAGGATGTTCTTCCTGCCTCTCCACCCTGGAGAAAGGCTAGCGGGTTGAGGTCGGTACAACTGCCATTAACTCTACAGAGTAGCCATTTGTGAAAAGGATTCATACTAATGCTCTGTAGAAAAGGACCTTTTCTCATTATCGAGTCAGCTCCAAGATCTCCCAGCATATTGGGTGAAAAGGAAAAAGTTTTATTGGTATCTGCCCATCGTGTTACTCTGGATTGACAATCAGACCAAGGCAGAACAACTCTCTCATCTTCTAGACTACAAAAGGGAGAGACCTTAGGTTAACGAAGATGTTTTCTATCAATAAGTTTGGGTGATAAAAATGTTCCATCTATCCAAATGGCTGGTTGTAAAAAGGACTGTGAGAACTCTTTGACATAACTATTGTCCTTTTCATTATTATTCTTTTTGGTTGTTAATTTAACCCAGCTTCTCTTTTCATAAAACCACCCCAAGGTTCTCTTCAAGAGAGTTATACAGTTTCCTGTCTCAGTCAACTGAAAACAGAGAGAACCCCGTTCAGGCAAGGAACGATTTTCTCCCAGGGGCGCATGCATTTTATCAAGCAGCCCCATGGTTTTATTAGTTGTAAGGAATCTTGGAAACACCACGGCATCATGTCTAACAGGTATGGGTTTAGGAAAAGTAGATAATATAGCCCATCATTGTTCTCCCCATATACTAGGAACCCAGATCTGGAGGATCCAAATTAGGACTGAAAGCGTCTGCAGATGAATTCTTCGGGGTGTCATCTTCAGTCATCACGAGTCTTCACGTTAGTTGCTCTGGTAGCCAAAATGGATTGTCTTCTTCCTGTGGAAAAACACAAACCGCTCCCCTGGATCCTATTAAAATAGGATCCGGGCCTTTCCATTGTCTGGTCAAGACGTCCTTCCACTTGACCATCTCCTTTGGCCTATCAGGCTCTAAGTAATGACGGTCAGTAGCCGAATGGCCCTGACTGTCCAAATTTAAAAATTGAGAGTAAAGAGTGCTATAGAAACAGTGACTCGTGGCATTGAGGGTAGAGCCTCCTCAACTCCCCCTTTTTGTTTTAATAGATAAGATTTAAGAGTGTGATGAGCCCGTTCTAAAATGTCTTGTCTTTGAAGATTGTATGGTAAACCTGTCAGGTGAGTCACCTCCATTTGGCGACAAAATTGTCTAAACTTTTGAGACGTATAAGTTGAGAATTTTAGGCTTTTTCCAGGCACTCCAGGCCTCAAGGCAATGTTGGATAACATGTGTTGCCTTTTCTCTCGATAAAGGGGAGGCAAAAATGATTTTAGAACAGGTGTCTCTTAAAGGATGGGATATGGGTAACATCCATTTGCCATAATTGATCACGTGTAAGCCCTCAAGGCTTAACATCATTATGAAAATTGAGGACGCTGAGAACAAGTTTTTGTTATTTAACTTGTACATTTTTCAGAAATATCAAATTATAGTCTCAAGCTATTATTATTTTGATGATATAAAGAATAAGATTGTATAGCCAATTGTTTCTATATGGTCTATAATTTGACTGGTATACAAATCTGTTTTGGCATTGTCCTGGGTTTTAAGCAATCCAATGAACCCTTAAATGTCTTATAAAGAAACAGTACATGTTTCTTAAATTAAGTTGTATTTATAAACCATGAGCCATATGTTGGCTATGAGTGTATTAATTGAAAGCTTGATTTTTCAGCAGCACATAATTTAATTATTTGTGTTGAAGCAGGGGAAAATTCAAGAAAATGTACATGTGATATAATTATATATGCTGCCTAATAAATTGATGAGGCATCTGTAAATATTGTAAATATTTTTTCTATGGGCTGTATGTAAATTTATAGGAAATACAAAAGCATGTATAGAGAACAACTGTTAACAACTTGTCTTAATGATTATCAATTTTGTCTAAAACTTTGTCAAGTAATAGGCCAAATATCATTATTTTCTAATAACCAACTTAATTTTTATTTGGAATAAAGAATTAGCATTTCATCTAAAATATTTTCAGGATTTTTATCTTAAAATCTTGTATTATCACTGTACCTGAAGAAGGATGAAAACACATTAATGGTTTCTTTGGCTAAAGGTCTGTTGTGAGCACATGAGTAGCAATAATGTGAACAGCCAACAATGTATCATGGTCTATATAATTTATCTTTTAATGATCAATAGCTTATTCTATACCTTTACAAAGCTATCTATCCCTCACTGTTGAGGGGAATTAGGATTTGTATCTCCCTTGAAAACATCAAACAGAGGTTTAAGTCTTCTTATGATAAGTTTAAGATGAGGTTTTAGCCAATTAATATCTGTTAGTTGTGAGCCTAGCCTTTAATGGCTGAGCCATCTCTCCAGTCCCTATTATCCATTTTTATTGGAATTTTTTGTGTCACAATCTGTTCAACTATTAAAAACTCATTGTATTAGAGTAAGGGCGTACAGAAACTCTTTGTAGAGATATCAGTTAACAAAATGAATAAAATACACTGAGAGATTTATTGGTCACCCTTACTGACTAGCTAGCTCTCCCTAGACAAAAGTTGTAGTGTGTAATTTTTTGTATTAGATGAAAGTCTAGGATACCTGTAATAGTCTAAAAGCCTTAGCTCTTCTTGATCTCCTTGTGGTGCAGGGATCAAGTCCCAGGGCCTTGCACATAAGAAAGAAAGGCAAGACTTTCTTTTTCACATAGGGAGCAATTAGTTTAATATATAATGGGAAAAATAAATTTTTGAGAGCTACTTATATTTGCATTATGAAGTTTCATGTCTCTCCATGTGAACAGTAAAAATGCACATTTGCTATGCTCTCTCTAGAAACAGTATACTAGGCCACACTATGATGCCCACAACTCTCAGGGACTGTCTCATACTGTAGAACATCTTGTGAAGCAAGCTGACGCTCATTTTTTAACACATCCAGTTGAGTCTCCTTTCTACACTACTACTGACTTTTCTCTCTCTCTGGGCTGTCATAGTACCTAACTCACAGTCGTCTTTGAAAAGTTTTTTCTTAATCACTTTATTTTCTCCCTAGCCCCATGGGTAGCTGTTAAATCATTTTAAATTTACCACCTCTTTTATCTTGAGTGTCAAACATGAAAAGTACTATACTAATTTTTCTTTGAGAAAAACCTAAAAGGCAGCTCCTCTGTTGTGTTAAATAACCACTGATGACTTGATGATGGATGTTCTCACTCTTCTGTCTACAAACAAGCTCCTTTCTTTCTCTTTCACTTCAAGCATATTAAAGCAACAACAAATTCTTATATAAGACTATTAATTATTCTTTGAGTCAGCCCTTTAATGATATTGTTTCATGGGCTCTCAAGAATCACTAATAAATTCATTGGATTTAAATCTCATCACTTTTACCAGGATGTAAATCTATAATAATTCTATGTATTTACTAGAATGGTAACTGATGTAAGCAAGACAGGCTGTAATGTTTCATTAATTTTATAAATCTTAAATTTGAACTTTGTTTTTGGTTTAACTGAATAAGCAACTCTTTTTAGTTGAATAAGGGATCAGATAAACGCCAAGTTAAAGGCACTCTTGTTTTCTAATAATTGTTACATCAGCCCCAGTATCTATTAATTTTATTTGGGAGAGCAGTTTTTACTGTTCTCTATTCTGCGGAGGCAGCCGCCCACGTGAATGGTATCCTTCCGCCTCAAAGCGGACTATTTTTCTATCTAAATCCTGTTCCCACTTGGAGGACCCAGGCTCCCCTGATTCATATTCATATAATTTCAAACTTTGCAATTTTTTAACTGGATATAGAGGCTTTTTCAGCTCAGCTCAACTCTTAGCTATAGGTGTAGGTAGCTTATCAGCCTGTATATATTAAGACTGCCTTTAAAACAAAGTTAAAGTAGCCCAATAGTTGGATATATAACCATTCTTGTCTTTTGAACATGCAACATAGAACATACACTTAGACAAAAAAACAAACAATCAACACACATTGACATTGGTGCGCCAAGGACAGACAACAAAGAAGGACATTTAAGAGCTCTTTTTTGTTGACATAGCTCAGAGAGAGGGCAACTGTTTTTCTAAAACCCTTTCTCTCTCTTATTCTTTACCTGATAAAGAGATTTTCTTTTTAAGGCCTTTTCTCCTTTTCTACGTTTCTCTCCCAGGGAAAATTATCCCTCATCTTTACTCCTTTTTTCTTCTTCTCTCCCAGGGAATTAAAATTATCCCTCTGTCATCCCTGCAGATCAAATGTCTTTGGGAAAATCTTTAGACATGTCTCTTTTCCACCCCCCGAAGACGTCTCCTCAGAGGTGGAGTCACTAATTCTTAGACTTCGAAACTCAGTTAACACTAGGTACAATTTCTTAGGCCCTTTCTGTTCCACTTTTGTAGCTACTTCTTTTTTAATTTCTTCTTTTTTCTTTTCCTTTCTCTTTGTTCTATTCTTAGTGCTCTCTTCCTTTTCTGCTTCTGATAGGCTATCCTGATGCTCTGCTAAAGCTCTTTGTCCCTCTCTTACTTTGTGTCGGCATTTAGCATCCTCTATACAGGCTCTAATCATTTTATACAAAGGCCACATGCCTGGTCTTAACTTCCCTCCTTCTATTTTGTTGATCAGATCACCTCCAAGTTTGCCCCAGGAGCCCTTAGACAGGGACCCCGTGGATACAAACCAGGGAGCTACCTGATCAACATCTTACACGGAGGGCAAGTGCACTCCTTCCCCTGTATATGCCAATTAAGACTAAAGCAGAGCACTAAAACTATCGCAGCCCAAACGGGGATAGTAATAGCAAGATAGACAAGATCCACCATACCTTGCAGAAAAGCGTCTAGACTTCTCGCGCCGTCAGTTCTGAATCCTCTGTTGAGCTAACAGGGTCCCTCGAAGCTGGATAAAACACTGAGACGTCCGGCTTCGTCCCGGGTTTTGGCACCAGTTGTGACGCACCGCCTCGCCAATAAGGAGAACACGCCACACTCAGGATTCTTCTGACAGCAATTTACTTGTTACAGCTCTTTTAGATGGTGTTACAGCTCTCTTAGATGGTAGTGTTACAGCTCTCTTGGATGGTAGTGGCGAAGGACCCCGAGCCCCAGAACCCAAGGCTTATATAGAGTCCTGGGAGAACGTGCCGCATGCCCATTGGCTCCTTAAGTGATGCCTAATTAACATATTGGTTTTTCATTGGCTCTTGGAGTGAGGCTTAATTAGCATATTAGTTTTTGCTCCTTGCGCATGCGCACACTCGGCTTGGCTCTGACTAAAACCAGAGCGCGGGAAGCCGGTGCGCCCTGCGCAGGCGCACTTTCATTCATGGCTCTGTCAGAGCCAAGAAGCAGGGAGCCGGCGCGCCTTGCGCGGGCGCACTTTACTTCATGGCTCCCTCACGGAGCCGCGCCATTGAATGCGGCTCCCTCATGGAGCCGCGCCATTAACAAATGGCGAATGCGGCTCCCACACGGAGCCGCGCCATTGTCGAATGGCGAACGCAGCTCCCAACACACAGGCACACGTAATACAAAATAATTTTTTAAAAAACCAAACATATGTTGGACTAAAGTCTTAATGTAGAGGTGGGATGCTTGCCTAGCGTGCAGAGCACTGTACACACACACACACACACACACACACACAAAGTGCACATCTCAAGATACGTTTTTCTTAAATTATGGGTATATAATATACATATATGATGCATGCCTGGCACACGTGTGGAGGTCAGAGGACGAGTTTTAGTAGTCAGTTCTGTCCTTTGCTGAGGGTTTCTCTTGCTATCACTGCTGAGAGGTGTTTACTCCAGGCTGGTTGACCCTCACCCTTCCTGATGATTCTTCTTCTAATTCAGTACAGGATATGCTGTGATTATAGCTGCACACTGTAGCATCGGGCATGTCTCCCTTACTTGAGTGCATTACTTCAGGAGGTTGTCAGGTTGAGTGTGTGGCAAGTGCTTTCACCTATTGAGCCATTTGCCAGCCCCATTAATTGGTTTTTAACAAAGGCACTAAGATCAAACATTGTAGGGGAAGATAGTCTTTCCAATACTACTGGGAATACATAGAATAATGAAATTAGACCCTACTTCTTACAACTGTGCATGACAGTCTGTGCTTTTAATCTAGTATTCAGGAGGCTGAGACGGGATGTACCATGTGAATTTAGAGCAGCCTTGTCAACATGGTAAGTTTCATGCTAGCCATGAATCCAGTGAGAATCTATCCCCACCACCACGAGCATACATACAAAAAAACCCCAAAACCAACAAACACGCAAAACCCAAAAAACAAGCAAAACTCAATTCAAGGTGGATCAAAACTGAAGAATAGAATTAACATCTAGAATTCTACATACACAATATGGCTACTGTGGTTGACAACTAATTGTATTATTTCAAAGGCTAGGTAGAAAAGTTTGAATGTTCCCTACTTAAGTGTTTGAGATAACTGATACACCGACTACCCTGAACTGCACTTCTAACCCTTCTGTGTCTCATTCTGTTTAGGCATTACAAGCACATCTTATCCAGTTCTATCTAGTGTGGGGATCAAATGCAGTGCTTACATTGCTAGGCAAGTCCTCTACCAAGAGGGTGGCATCCCCAAGCCCTATATTTTTGAGGTTTTTCCATTATGTGTATATATGTGTGCAGACAATGTGCACATGAGTACAGGTGCACAGAACCCAGAAGCCTTGGTCTCCTTGGAGCCAGAGTTAAAACCATGGCACTGGGAATTGAACTTGATCCTCTGGAAAAGCAGTATACACTGTTAACTGTAGAGCCAACTCACCAGCCCTGTAAGAGCTTCCAAATGTCTTCTACACTTCAAAAACTAAATAGGATATGAAAATAATCTCCTATTTAGTACGAGTATCTGTATCTAAGTTTCCAATTTGCCTCAAATGTCTCTAAATGCATCGATTTTAGGTATATTTGAAAAAGATACATGGACCATGATATATTCAAAGGTATTAACTGCAAACAATTTAGAAGTTAGTCTATAAAGCCATATGCTGTAAATAACCTTAACTATGACTGACACACCTGCAATCAGAATATGGAGGTCCAAGTGGACATGGATGGGTCAGTTCCATGAACTGCTCTGAGCTACATTTCTCTGCATCATCCACACTTATTAATAGCCAATACATGCTACACTACTTGGCAAAAGCAAAGTGGAGAGGGACAATGTGACCTGGGGGTTCACTCTGTGCTTCCATTCCCATGATGGCCATGACTAACTCCAAGGCACACTGAGAAGGGTTGCTTCAGTCTATATGGAGTGCCTTTGCCCACCTAGAATTTAGGACTATCTGCTAACAGAAAAGGGATTTCAAAGTCTATTATTTTCCATCATAGGGACCAATGTAAAACTCGTCATTAAAGGTAAAAAATAGATATAAAATTCCATACTGAATCTCTTACACATATTATGTATGCTTTAAATTAAAAAAAAAAACAGTAAAATACTTAAATATGCAAAAACTTAAAATATCCGGAAATGAGAGCTTAAAAAATTTTTTTGGATGGTGTGGTAACACACACCTTTAATTCTAGCACTTGGGAGATAGATGTCAACAAAAGGTTATGAGCTCCTAGGGCTCTGGCGGAGGATCTGTCTGGTCCTCAGCATCCAGTGAGCAACACCTCACTCTCACTCCAAGGGATTCCATGTCTTCTGGCTTCCTCAGTGCGTGCATATACCCACATACAAAATAACCAGCATGGGGAGGGCTTCTCTGCCAGTTTTAATCTAGTCATTCCTTCACCAATCTGTTTCACTGCATAGCACAAGGCCGAAGCATTTTGCCAAGTACAAGTTGATTAAACCCGTCTTGATGTCAAGCATGCTTATGGATGTAGGTGGTTCACTTAATCCAAGGATTTTTTTTTTTGGCTTTTTGAGACAGTTTCTCTGTATAGTCCTGGAACTCACTCTGTAGACCAGGCTGGCCTCGAACTCAGAAATCCACCTGTCTCTGCCTCCTAATCCAAGGATTTTTAAAAAGAATTCTTTTCACATTTGCTTTAACACATGGGTGGTACAGACACAAAACTAAATGAAGATGTTTGTTCATTTTTCACTTAAACCATTTACTTATAGACAATATACTGAATATTTAATGTCAGGCTAAAGCTACAATGTTAAAATAGCCACTGTCACTTAAATGCTCTCATATGCAGCAAAATGTTAATACAAGTACTAATGTTAAACAGTCACAAGTCTAAGCCACATTTATTCGCACATATATAGCAATGGGCAACAGATACTCCAGGTCCATACAAATTTATAAACAACAAAGTTATTAATCACTTGGTACACTTGTGTGTTATCTTGTTTACATATTCAAGTCTAGATGAACTTCCTTCATTGTGTAAACTTCCATACAATACTTCCTTAAACAAAAATTCTTGAAAACACAGATTGGCATGTCTCAGTTATAGCCAACAAAAAAAGACAAGACCACAAATTCATAAACCAAATTTAGAAGATATTTGTACCCACCCCCACCACCCAGGAGGAGATAACTATAACAGAGTACACACTATGTTGTTATCACACAAGTAGCTGTGAGGACAAGAGAATGTTCTATAACCAGGAAATGACAACCAAATCGTACTGTTTAAGTTATCTACCCACTGAATGGTTTAAATGAAAAACAGAAAAATGCTTAAAAATTGTAAGATAGGAAATAATTAAATGTTTAAAAACTATTCCCCATCAAAGCTGTAAAAACCTGGTAACTGTTTTCAGGCAAATCAAAGTGATGAAACCTTCAAGAACATCCTAATCATGTTTAGTATCTTGTGACAAAAACTGAAAATGATATAAAGATATTTATTATACAAGTGTCAACAAGGACATCCCAAAAATAATGAAAGATGCATATTTATTTCTACAAAAGCAATGTATGATACAGAACATAAAGGAACAATTTAAAGATTTACCTATTAAAATATACAGATTCTGACTGAAGAGTAATAGGGTATTTAAAAAAGATGACAAAGGATGTTAATCTTTTTTTATTATTATCATTTTTACATATTTTGGAACCTCACATAATTTTGATAAATAACTCTTACAAAATTATGCAAAAAGTACAAGAATGTCTGGTAAACAAACAGTCTGTATTTTCCAAAAAGAATTTTTACAACATGCAATTCTTAAGGCAGCATCCTCTTTACAAGGTAATCCTTTTACTCATCAAGAAATCTTCTGCTGCAAAGAATAGGCTAAGCAAGCCTGGCTTCTTCCATTAACGCCTTTTGTCTTTCCTGTCTGATTTTCGGTCTCTTTCACTTCTTGAAGATCTCTTGCCTGATCGACTACTCTCTGATATAGACCTTTTTCTGTCAGATCGGGAATTCTTATCCTTTGATCCTTTTGTATCTCTACTACTACCACCTTTTGAAGACTTGTGACTTCTTTCTAGTCCTGAAGTGTCCCTCCGCTTCCGGTCCACGCTCCTTCTGTGCTTTCTATCTCGGTTATGTCCTCGGCCCCTACTGCGACTCCTACTCTCACTGCTACTGCTAGTGCTGCTGCTGCTGTCTCTGCTGCTGCTCCCACTCGTGCTGGAGCTGCTACTGGAGCTGCTTCGACTACTACTGCTGCCACTGCTGGAGCTGCTCCCACTGCTGCTACTAGTAGAGCTGCTACTGGAACTACTGCTGCTGCTGCTCCGACTTCTACTCTTGCTTGTTTTATTTCTTGCTCGACCCCTGCTTCTGCTCCTAGTCTTATTTTTGCTTTTGTTTTCTGAATGAACTGTCAAGACTGGCTCTACAGGCACCTCAGGGAGTTTTATAGACTCTATAGGAAAATCCTTCCGCTCAGGTAGTAGATTCCCTTGCTCCTGAATAACCTGAGGTGGAGGCTGCAAAACAGCTAACGGCAAAGTCTCAGGCTGACAGAGAGGCTGGGATTGGAGTACAGGTTGGGATTGAGAGTGGGGCTGAGAATGGGGCTGGCTCTGGGGCAGGGGCTGAGGTGGGGGCTGAGGCTGAGCCATAGGCTCAGGATGGGGCTCAGGTTCTTTATCTTCTTTTTCCTCTTTTTCCTCAGACTCCTTTTCCACTTCCAGAGAATTAATATTCTCTTTTCCAGGAGAAAGAGATTTACATTCTTTATCTGGCTCAACATCAAATTCCATCTCTGGCTCCAATTCTTTGCTAGTTTCATTTTCTGAAGGTTCTATACTTTCAACTTGATTAGTTTCCATTACTTCCTGCTCAGCAATTACATTTTTGACACTTTCAACCATCTCTAACACATCCATAACTTCTTCTGGCTGACTATCCTGCTGCTTCTCACCTTCTCTTACCTCAGTTTCCTCCTCCATCTTAGCCTCCACTTCCTGCTTTTGTTCCTCCTCCTCCTGTTCTTTTTCTGCATCACTATGAGCTACGCCTGCTTCCTTCTCCTCTTCCTCCACTGCCTCCTCTATCTCTACATCATTGTGCTGATTACCTGTCTCCTCCAACTCTTCCTCTCGCTGAGCCACCTTACCCTCTTCTTGTTCCGCCTTCTGTTCTTCATTACGCACCACCTGATGCTCTTTTTCCTTCATTGATTGTCTTCTAGGCCTAGCCTCCATTTTATTTATTTGTTCTGCAAATTCGATGCGTCTACCTTCAAATAAAGCTAAACAACAAAAAATTACATGTGTAAAGTTTATGACAAATAAGAAAATTTAAAAATAACAATTTTATATGGGTCAAAAATGGTCACTGTCACCAAATCATCTTTTTGTACCTCTAAGTTTTACTTTATTTTGTTTTAGGGTGTGAGGTATGTTGAGAACGGAACTCATCCATAAGACACATATATGGACCTAGGAATTCTATGCACACAAACCTGGACATACATCTGAGGAAAAAACAGGGTTACCTTTGTTGTTGAGCTTTATGCTAGATGAAGCTTAACAAAACCTCTTTAAAGCAGAACCATTATATAGTTAACTTTTCTGTTCCCAAGTGCAAAACATCCAATCACCAGCCTACCAGTGTCTAGCCCTCAGTGAATACCTGATATGGACTTATGCTTGTTTTGCCTTAGTTCCTTATCATTCTTCTTTTTCTTCTTTTTTTTTTTTTTGGTTTTTCGTGACAGGGTTTCTCTGTGTAGCCCTGGCTGTCCTGGAACTCACTCGGTAGACCCGCCTCCCAAGTGCTGGGATTAAAGGCGTGCGCCACCACTGCCTGGCCCTTATCATTCTTCTCTGTCTACTAAGATTTTAAAACACAAAAATCTTACATGAAGTCTTTACTACCTATGAAATGAGCTTCTGGTTAAACTCAATTATGCAGAAAACACTCCTGAACTCTGACACCGCTATCAATTTCAGAATATCATAAAAACAAAACCGGGCATATGTGAATGCATGGTTTACCACTAAGAAACATCAATGGACTTCACACACTTACCATTCATTTTTCTCTGTGACTCTTCTATTAGCTTTTGGGTAGCTGGACACATTCTTCCAGGAATATAGAACAAATGGGGCTTTGTCTTGGTTCTTATATACTTAATTATCTTGGCATTATGCTCATTCCATTCTTCTTGCTAAAGAAAAGGTAAAAAGGTCAATGCTTTGTAAACATGAACAATATCTAATTTAGGATTTAGAACACTACTTACCAGCTGCGCAAGCTCAACCTTCTGTTCCAGAAGCCGCAGTTCTGTCTGTTTAGCACGTCTCTCCTCAAACAGTTCTCTCCTTTCATTTTCAACCTGCTTTCTCTCTTCTTCAGCCTGAACTTCAAGTTTTTGTTCAATTTCTTGGCGTCTCTTTTGCTGAAAGTAATTAATTTTCTTTAGTATAAGTAAAAGATAACCAAGATTTATTTAGTTGTAATTTAATTACCATAAAAGCCACACACATCTTCCTTACATGAGACTTAAATTTTACTACGTAAATTTACTTGTACACTTTCATCATGTTATTTTCCATTTAATTTGTCAGCCTCTTGGTCCTGAATATTATATATATGAGCAACGGCTAGCTTTTGAGACAGTCTTCTTGCTGGGCAGTCCAGGTTAGCCTCAGCTATCACACTTCTAAGATTATATGCATATACTACCATACCTGTAGAGTTCTAATTTAGCAAGTAATATATTTCCCTCTATTAAAAAACTTTTTCTTCAAATGTGAGATAAACATCAGAGGTAGTTCAGCAATTCAGAGTACATACTGAATCAGAATTCCCCTTTCTGTTAGTTTTCCTACAGAAGCAGCCCCACAGAGACAAATCTGTAGCTGTACTGAAATAAAGGTTTATAGAAGAACACTGTAGGGGGGGCAGCCTTTTGCTTTAGAGTGGTATGGATTGCCTTTGGGTGTGTAATAAAACTCAGTTACAACTCTTGAGCAGGCCCAATGTCTGTCATTCCAGGATACAGGAGTCAGAGGCAGGAAGACCAAGTCCTCAAGGTCATTCTCAGTAACATGGGTGGTTCAAATCAAGTCTGGCTACATGAGGCCCTAGGCCAAGACAAGTGTTCCAGAGCCAGTGTGACGGTGCATCAGGTAAGGGGAATACTACCAATGCTGGTAACCCCCAAAGCTCAAGCCCAAACTCACCCCCTGGAGTGGTTTTTCAAGCTGTTTTCTCTCTCTCTCTCTCTCTCTCTCTCTCTCTCTCTCTCTCACACTCACACACACACACACACGCGCGCTTTCTCCCCCATCTCTCATTCATACATGTGTATATGTGTATATATATATGTATGTATGTATGTATGTATGTGTATATATGTATACACACACACATATATATATATGTATGTCTCCCAACCATATAAATAAATGTAATTAAATGGCTCCGTGGTTAAAAGCACTGTCTGCTCTACCAGAGATCCTGAACTCAATTCCCAGCAGGCGCTCACAACCACCCGTAATGGGATCTGGTGCCCTCTTCTGGTGTGTCTGAAGAAAGCCACAGGGTACTTTTATGTATATAATTCTTTAAAAGCAAAAAAAAAAAAAAAAAAAAAACAAAAAAAAAACAAAAAAAAACCCACCTTAAGACCAGCCTGGTCTACATAAGAACATGTTTTAAGAAAAAAAAAATTACACACACATACCTCCCAAGGGCTGGAGAAATGGCTCCATGGTTAGAAAGAAAAAAAAAAAAAAAAAAAAACACTGACTGCTCTTTCAGAGAACCCGTGTTTGATTCCCAGCTACCACAGGGCAACCCACAGCTCTGTGACTCCAGCCACAGAGAATCCAACACTCTCTGTCCTCCACAGGCACTGTCCACATAGGGTGCACAGACATATACAGGCAACACCCATTCACATAAAGTAAAGGCAATAACCTACTATAAAGCCAGGTGTGGTGGCTTACACCTTTAATTCCAGCGCCCAGGAAGCAAAGGCAGGCAGACCTCTGTTGAGTCTGAAGCTAGTTTGATCTACATAGCGAGATCTCATTTCAAAAATCCACAGGTGGCTAGGAGGTGATGGTGGTGCATGCCTTTAATCCCAGCACTTGGAAGGGAGAGGCAACTACAGAGCTAGTTCCAGGACAACCAGGGCTACCCACAGAAACCCTGTCTCAGAAAAACAAAACAAAAAACCCAAAACATCAAAAAATTCCAGCACTTGTAAGGTAGAGGTAGGAGCATCCAGAGTTCAAAGTCACCCTTAACTACACTGTGAATACCAGCTTATCCAGAGCTTCACAGCAAAAGCCTTTGTCAAAAAACCAAAGAGAACATTCAAGCTTTTTTCTTAAAAGAAACATTAATCTCTTATTTGGTGATGAGTAGATGAGGAAACAAAACAAAACAAAACAAAAAAGCACCAATACCCGTTCAGTAGCAACAGTAGATTCTTGTTTAAATTTTTGAAGGGTGCCCATCAACAAGCCAAATATTCGCCGGTTCCTAAGAAACAGGAAAAAAAAAATCAATGTCTGCACAATCTACACCAAAACTCACTAAGAGATCCTATAAGCATCTGACTTCCCTTAATACTCTGACCCGGTAAGCAGATACCTTTGCTTTCCCTTTTCATCCATGTTTTGATCCTGGATAAGGTCTCTACGTGTGCGTTCTTTGGAGGTAGCTACAACAGAAGATTGCAGTGCTGGCTACAAGAGAAAAGAAAATATCAGTGATTTCCTGTGCTTGGGTAACATGCTTTTCAAAACACACTAAGAACTATGTTCATCCTCTAATATTTAATTTCAATACCTTTTTAACATCATCGTCTTCTGGGTCGCTTTCCTGGCGTGATTCTCTTCTTGTCCGACGCTCCCCACCCAGCCTAGCAAAGGAAAAAGAAACTAAATGATCACTGCAGAATCAAATGCATAATCAAAGGTGAATGCATATTCTAGGACCCATCTCCAGAAGACATATTCTACTGAGTTTACATCTCATTTACCATTTTCTTGTCAGTGGGGAAAAAAAAAACCATGAAACAAGATGCTCTAAACCAAACTTTACTCTCTTATCATAGCCAAATATTTCTTGGTGTTTTTCAAAGTACAGAACATAAAGTGTTACTTCTTCCAATTTCGCTGTCTAGCCCAGTTCAAATAAATCCTAATGACACAGAAATACCTCTAGTGTCCTAGAAAACAAGGTACGTACTGATACTTCAGGTATCTTTTTGAAAACATACCTACTCAGCTGGGCGGTGGTGGCACACGACTTTAATCACAGTACTTGGGAGGCAGAGGCAGGCGGATTTCTGAGTTCGAGGACAGCCTGGTCTACAGAGTGAGTTCCAGGGCAGCCCAGGCTACAAAGACAAACCCTGTCTCGAAAAAAAAAGAAAAGAAAACATACCTACTGACTGCCCCTTCCAGGTCTCTCTGTTTGGCTGGGGGTCCTCCTCCACTATCTGAGAATCCACGCCTACAATGAAAACCATCCAACATAAAGCTTGAGAAACATCGAAACGGGTATTTCCAAGAGATTAGAGAATTTAGTTGATTTTTATAAAAAAGAAAAACACAAGTGAAGCAAACTTTATGGAAACATTTACATGAAAGAGTTGCCTTCTTCCCTTGCAGGAACATCCTACCACCACCAATTACATTCTCAGATGTCAAAAAGCCTTCACAGAACTTAAAAACACAGTTTATATTAAACTGTTCTAATTAATATTCCCCAACCTCTACTTCTGCAATACATTTATTAGAAACATAGCAGTTAACATCTTCGAAAGACCTTACCTTAGCAATAAACTACCTCGTCCTCTACCTCCACCAGGACCAGAAAGGGCCAGCAATCTGGCTTGGATGGGCCTAAAAAGAAATTATAATCAGTGTAAAAGTCCTAAGTAGACATACCCGCGGGCATCATATACTTCTTCCAGAGGAGTGGTACACCCTAAGGAAGAATGAACACAAATAATTCTGAAATGACGGTTTCAGATCCACTTCTTCGAAACGAAGAATTCTAATCCTCTTTCTTGCTTCCCCAAGACCAGCGTTACAAAAATATATGTACCTCGAGACTGCTACATATTAATAAGGCTGGGTCAGGTCCTATCTTCCAACCTCAAGGGAAGGACACCCAGGCCAGTAGGGAGAGGTGGCCACCGCTTCCCCCGGGGGTCTCTGGTTTGATCCAGATTCGGGGCCGCGGGGGCGGAAAGGGGCTTTGTACTGCAGTTCCGGGCCTGCAGCGCCAAGGGCGGGAAGCCGTGGTCTCGGCCTTCCTAGGGGCGCGGAAGCCATGCCGCTCAGCCAGGCTCGCCTTCCATTCGTCAGCACTTGGCCCCCAGCGCCCTAGGGCGCAGGCATGGCGTCTTCCCGCCTAGCCGAGTAGAGGGCTCGGCCGCCGCCCGGGAAACAGGCCCCTTGACCCCAGCGGGCCCACAACCGGTCGGCTGCCCTCTCTCCCCAGTTCGCCCCAACCCGAGGAGTGCCTCCCCAACCCCTCAGGTTCCGTCCGATGCGTACCTCACATCATTCGGGTCCCGCCCGGTGAGCTTGCGGATATTCTCGTCCACATTCTTGAGGCTTTCTTTGGCCTTTTCTAGCTGTTCCTGCAAAGCTCTCACGGCGACCGCCATCTTCTCTCTGCAGCAGGCTTCGCGACTGCTCTATAGGCCGCGCAGCGCCGCACCACGCCCGCCGTTACACGCGGAAGGACTGACAGCCCGCCCCAGCCAATGACCGCGGGATTTTTTTTTTTTCTAGCCTCAACCACTCAGGGACCGGAAGGGGAAGAAGCTTGCCGAACCCGTGATTCCCAACCAATGAGGAGCCGGCAAGTCAGTCAGCCCCTCCCCTCGCCGCCTGTGGTGTTTGCGCTCCGCTGCTTGCGCAGAGCGAAGAGAGATTACGTCGGTGTGCTAGATCCAATCTCGGGGCTCTGCAAAGGCATCCCCTTAAATTTGATATGTCGCTGACTCCATAGTGCTCTTAAACACTTACTAACACCCATGGGACGGAAGCGACTCTACCTTCCTTCTTTCCTTCCCCAGGAGATTTAATTAGAAAAGGACATGGCAATTTATGGTTATTGCGCATGCCCAGAGTGCTGGGAGGCGCAGGCTGCCTAGTGAACTGAACTACCACGAGTCTATCCTAACAGCTAATAATTATTGTGGACATTGAGAATCGCCTTACATGCCTTAGTCGTTAAAAACTAAAACTTCAATGAGATGGTTCTTAATGATAAGGAAATTGAGGCTGCGGACCTAGGTCCAGGAGGTCGTCAGATCTAGATTAAGAGGCACTTTATATTCTAATCCTGAGCAAAGCTGTTTCCGGCAGGGCCTAAAGCCTGCTGGTATAGTCGCGGGGGAGTTGCCAGTGTTTTCCTGTGTGTATTTTCTAGATTCCACTTTGTCACAGTGCCAATATGGAAGCTGGTTTTGTACTTGAAATAGAGGTACACGTTTTAGTTCAGAAAAATGTTACACAAATACAAAAGTCAAACCCTTACAAGTTTGCTCCCTGAAAAGGAATGAGAGTTTTTGTTTTGTTTTTAGTAACAGTAACTTGGTCTTACTTGTATGCTATTTGTGTGTAGGCTCATAACTGGACAGGTGAGGAAGAATTTCATTATCTTATCAATGATACAATACCTGTCATCTACAAAACAAATACTGTGAATACTGTGACAGCTGGGGATACACAGAAAAACCCAGTCTCGAACAAAACCAAAACCAAACCAACCAACCAACCAAACAAAGCCAGGTGGTAGACATGCCTTTTCATCTCAACACTTGAAAGGCAGAGGCAGGTGAATCTTTGGGAGTTCAAGGCCAGCCTGGTCTACAGTCTGGTCTACAGAGCCAGTTCCAGGACAGCCAGAGAACACTGTCTTGAACTCCGAGAGAGAGAGAGAGAGAGAGAGAGAGAGAGAGAGAGAGAGAGAGAGAATGAATTTGAAGAAGCTTGAGGGCATATAACATATTAGCAGGAAGCAATATAGAAAACAAAGATTGGGTAAAAAGCAATTAATTGTGAAAATTATTTAATTCTAACTGTAAAGGTCTCACTGAGTTGTTTGTATATATAAAAGATAGGCTCTTTCACATTTTGCTATTATTTTGTGTGTATGGGTGTTTTGTCCTCTGTGTAACTACCTGCATACATGATGCCCTTAGAGAGCAGAAGTGAGGGGTGGATCACTGGAACTGGAGTTACAGACAAGGCTAAGCTACCATGTTGGTGCTGGGAACTGAACCCAGGTGTTCCCCTCCCATCACCTATGTATTTATAATACATGTCACACTATACATACATATATTCGTACATACATATACTTTATACATATGCATACCTCAAAGCCTGCCCCCACTATATATATGCATATATAGCATTCGATATGTAATATGTGACCTAAGAGGTAATGGCCCTATAATATGATGACCCATATAATAATATGACCCATGTTTGCCAAAGGCCAGCTATCAAGCAAAATTATACTGTTTGCAAAGTGTAGCCAATGAAATGATGTGGCTAGTAAATTCTTTGTTCTATACATTGTCTTTTTATTTTTAATTTACTTCAGCGTATATGTGTATACACATGAGGTTGGAGTCAGTTTTCTTCTTCGCCATATGGAACCTGGGGATGGAATTCAGGTTATCAGTCTTGGAGACAGGTGCCTTTTCCCTCTGAGTCATCTCAATAGCCCAGTAAGCTCTTAACATTGTGAGAAGGTGCAGAATGTGTCCTTGTTTCTAACATAGTGTGCTGATTTAATAATCTTATTAGAACCCTACTTAGGGCCGGGCGGTGGTGGCGCACGCCTTTAGTCCCAGCACTTGGGAGGCAGAGGCAGGTGGATTTCTGAGTTCGAGAGTTCGAGGCTAGCCTGGTCTACAGAGTGAGTTCCAAGACAGCCAGGGCTACACAGAGAAACCCTGTCTCGAAAAAAAAACAAAAAACAAAACAAAAAACAAAACAACAACAACAACAACAAAAGAACCCTACTTAGAGTTGGGCCTGGTAGAGTCTGGAAATCCCAGTGCTTGAGGATTGGAGAAACAAAACAGCTTGACTTTTAAGATTGAGTGCAAAAGATGCAAGTCTGGGTCTTAGTACCCATATCAGGTGGTTCACAACTATCTGTGGGATCCTACATCATCTTCTGGCCTCCACTAGCATTCATAGCATTCACACACACACACACACACACACACACAGGAATAAAATAAATGTCTGGCATTGGAGAGATGGCCCATTGTTAAGAGTACTGGCTGTTCTCCTAGAGGACCTGGATATGGTTTCTAGCACCCACAGGGCAGCTCACAACTGTCTATGGCTCTAGTCTAGGGAACCTGATAACCCCTTTTGGTTTTCATGGGCACCAGACACACGAATGGTACATATATACACGTGCAGGCAAAACACCCATGCATATAAAAATAATTAAAAGACAAGTATTTTTAAAAGATTATGAACCTCCTCCAGGCTGCTGTGAGAGTGGGTCTGTGCTCTCCATCTATCTGTCCCTGCACCGCCGAAAGTCTCTGCTTTGGCTCCCCAAGTGCTGGGATTCCAGGCCTATACCAGTGTGTGTGGCTTTTAGGTGGAACGTTTAGGTTCTCTTTATAAGATGACCGGCATAAATGAATTTAAACATTAGAAGGCATTTTGCGGGGGTGGGAAGCATATCCTCATAGAAACAGGAGGAGGGGGGATAGGATAACGGGTTACTGGGCGGGGTGATGGGGTAAGGGGATAACATCTGAAATGTAAATAAAATATCCAATAAAAAAAAGAAGTCATTTTTTAGGAAAACAAACAAACCCATGTAGTACTAGCTCTAAACAACAGTGATTCCAAGTTCCTTAGAGAGGTTCCAAGTGCCTACACAGATTTCAGGAAAAAATATCCTTTAGGGTTGGTTTGGTTTGGTTTGGTTTGGTCGTTTGCATTGGGGAAGCTGGGATAGGAGCAACCTACAGAATAAAGAATATTTCTTACTTTTGTAGACTTTAGAGCAGTGGTTCTCAACCTTCCACGGGGGTCGCCTAAGACTATGGGGAAAACACAGATATCTACATTATGATTCATAACAGTAGTAAAACAAAAATACAGTTATGAAGTAGCAACAAAAATAATTTTATGGTTGGAGGTCACCACAGCATGAAGAACTGTATTTAAGGGTTGTAGCATTAGGGAGGTTGAGAACCAGTGCTTTAGAGGAGAGGGGTCCTTGAGCTTAGCAGTTTAGTGATGGTACTAATCCGTTTGCCTGGGGTTGGAGCATCAGCAAGCTGGCCCTATTCTTCTGCCCTCCTGAGGGGCTTCGACACACTGTGAGCTTAGGGAAGGCAGAGGTAGAAGATAAGGGGAAGCTGATTGCTCTACTCAGGCAGCATCGGTGATCCAACATTATGATATGTTGATAGTATGGTGATAGTTACTTTTTTTTTTTTTTTTTTTGGTTTTTCGAGACAGGGTTTCTCTGTGTAGCCCTGGCTGTTCTGGAACACTCTGTAGTGCTGGCCTCGAACTCAGAAATCCGCCTGTCTCTGCCTCCCAAGTGCTGGGATTAAAGGCGTGCGCCACCACTGCCGCCCGGCTCGATAGTTACTTTTATTATTCTGGGAAGAAAATACCTGTCAAAAGCAACTGAAGGAAAGGGTTATTTTGGCTCACAGTTTGAGAGCACAATCCACCACGGCAGGGAAGACATGCTGGTAAGATCCTACCTAAGGTGGTTTGTCCCATTGCAGCCACCGTCAGGAAGCAGACAGAAATGAATGTTCAGCTCACATTTTTTTTTTAAAAAAATTCAATTTAGAACCCCACCTCAAATGCCCCAATCTAGAAAGCCACGGACAAGTCCAGAGGTTTGCCCCCTGAGTGATTTTAGATCCTGTCAAACTGATATTAACCATGACATCTATTACTACAATTATAGAACTGTCATCTGAGAAATCATTTGAGATAGTGTAACGTTAGATTATCGTAACCAATTCGAGAAAACTAATGTTAATAGGAGAGACAAGGAAATAATTGGAAGAAAAACATATTTCATGAATTACCGAGAGAAGAACTAACTCATCACATAGCTGGCAAAGTAGTACTTGTAGTACTAAGAGTTTAAACGTAGAAGGAACGTTTAGAAACCAGGAGCATAACACCAGTTTAGGTTGGACCTCAAAAAACCAAGGGAGAAAAAAAAAGGCTTTTCTCTTATCTGCGCACCAGAACCAGCCACAGCTCTGTGAAGCACCAGCCCACCTAACGTCGAGCAGGGCGCCGGAAGTTGCTCACCCCGGCCCGGAAGTTACTCACGCTCCACGCCCAGCGCTGTAGTCTTGGCTACAGGGTGTGTGGGGCTGTCCCAGGGTCTCGAGGGCCCAGTGGCGGCGGCCCTGGGGAGGGGCGCGGTGCACGGCGGCCTTCCGCGGCCTTAGGACCGGGGTAGGCCGCTGCGCACAGCGTGCGGCGCGGACTCCCGGGAACCTCGAGTCCCGCACTCATTGGAGCCGACTCGGCGGCGCTGGAGGGATCGACGGGAAATGGCGGACGAGGCGTTGTTTTTGCTTCTCCATAACGAGATGGTGTCCGGAGTATACAAGTCCGCCGAGCAGGGGGAAGTGGTGAGTGCCGCCCCGCACCCTGGGGTCGCTTGCTTCCATTCTTCTCCCGCCCCGCGGACGTAGACACCCAGAAGGTTAGACAGAACTGGTCCACCTAGAGGCATCCCACGGGCTGTCTCCTCCGAGATTGGATCTCTCATCCGTTTGTGTTTTGTCTTCTGTTTGGTGTGTTTGTGTCCGTATGTTCCTTTGAGTGCATTTTCGAGACAGGGTTTCTCTGTGTAGCCCTGGCTGTCCTGGAACTCACTCTGTAGACCAGGCTGGCCTCGAACTTAGAAATCCACCTGCCTCTGCCTCCCAAGTGCTGGGATTAAAGGCGTGCGCCACCACTGCCCGGCTTGAATTCTATTCCTAATTACACCCATCTACAGTAGATTCTCCCCCGGGGTTACAGCATCTTCACTGTGATACCATCATTGATATTTGCCTAAAGCTGCCTTTACAGGCCGTCCTAATGAACTCTAGATACAGCCTAGAGTTTCAAGTCTGTAGTGAGGAATTGCCTAGATTAGACTGGGCTGTGGATATGCCTGTAGGGAGTTTGTTTTTAGTAGATGGAGGAGAGCCAGTCCATTGTGGGTGGCGCCATCCCTACTCAGGTTGTCCTGGGCTGTCTAAGAAAGCCAGCTAGCCTGTGAATGAGCAGGCTGGAACCTAGTTCATCTACGGTTCCTTTGTTGAGTTCAGCCTTGCTCTCTTCAGTTGTGGACTGTGACATGGAAGTCAAGTGAATGATCCCTTTCCTGCTCTGTGTTCCTTTTGGGCATGGGTGATAAATCATAGGATTTGAGTTTTATGTAAAACTGTGTTTTCTGGTAATAAATATGTTCCTGGATGATTCTACAATAGACTGTTTCTCTTGGTCTCAGGATTCCTTAGTCGCCTGTAGTTCTTCGTCTAGGGTTGAGGCCTTGTGAGCTTCCCTCTTCCACATTTGTATGTCTACTGGTGTCATCTTTATTCAGATCATGTTTAGGCAGCTGTGTTGAGGAGACTTCACGCGTGTAGTTTCTGACATTTCTAGGAGACACAATCTCACAGCAAACTTCCTGTTGGTCTGGTGCTTTTTTTTTTTTTTAAGATTTATTTATTTTTATGTATATGAGTACACTGTAGCTGTCTTCAGACACACCAGAAGAGAGCTTCAGATCCCATTACAGATGGTTAAACTCTGGAAGACCTCTGGAAGAGCAGTTAGTGTTCTTAACCACTGAGCCATCTCTCCAGCCCCTGGTCTCACTCTTAAAATCTTTCTTTCCCACCTTCGTCGATGTTCTCTGAGTCTCAGGTGCAGGAGTTGTGTTGTAGATGTATCAGTTGGGACTGGGCTCCACCAGTCTGCGTTTTGAACTGTTGTGTTTTTCTGTGATGATCTTAGTCTGTTGCAAAGAGAAGTTTCCTTGATGAGGGGCGAGAACTTCATTCCATATCTAAAGACTTGGAGCTAGGACCTTAGATGAGAAGGAGTATGTGCTGTGTGTCTCTCTGGTTCCTCCCTCTGTACAGTCTTACTG
>NW_021604577.1:9940970-9961488 GCF_004785775.1 Grammomys surdaster
GTGTGTCTCTCTGGTTCGTCCCTCTGTACAGTCTTACTGTATGGAGACTCATACTGGGTGGAGAAGTTGGATATGACATTTCTTACAATCTTTCTGCTTCCTCTTCTGCAATGACTCCTCACTCTTAAACGGGGTGTGTGCGTGTGTGCGTGCGCATGGTATCTGATATAGACGTCCTGTGTAGTGCTGAGTATTTTGCAGTCTCTTAGTATCCTCCTGGTGACCAGAGTGAGTCTCTGTGTTACCATCTCTACAAACAGGAACCTCTCTGGTGAGGGTTTGGGAGAGGCCTTAATTTATGGATATAAAAACAACTCATTAGGAATTGGTTTAATGCTATGCCCATTTAGCAGAGCAACAGTAGTAGGTTTTCTCCTAGGGCTTAATTTAAGAGAAATTTTTTTGAGGTCTTTATAGACTCAAGGTAACAATTGAAGGCACTCTAGCCAGCTTGGGTGTGCCAAGCATGACTCCGGCAGGCCTAACACTTCTCCCCAGTTCCCTCTGCCTTGCTGAAAACTGTTGATTACATTCCTGAAGCTAGCCCCCAAGGCCTATTCCCTTATTTGGCCAATCTCTTTCCTGAGGCTGACTACTAATGTCCAGCTATCACGGAATGAAGTCCAGAAATCAAAATCCCCCTGTAGCCCACCTAATTAACATGTCAAATCAAAATTAAACACCTCATCCTAAAATGGGGTTTCCCCTTGTGTCTTTATAAACCACCACTTTTCTGTGTGCTGTCTGTCTCCTCTATGCAGAGATGGTCCTTTGCTCCATTCCCCTTTGGGACACATACCCTTGCCCCCTCTCCCTTGCCCCCTTCCTCTCCTCTCCTTTGTTCCCTTTCCCTCTCCCGATTCCTCTGTCTCTTGTCTTTGTCCCTTATCCTGTCCTCTGTCCCTCTTCAGCAAATAAGGCTACTTTGTGCTGAGAGCTTGGTTCTGAGGTCCGAGCCTATATGTTTTCTCAGGAATCCCATGTCTGATGCATGCTTAGCAGAGATTTTCTTCTTCTAGTCCGTCACCCTGCAGAGTCTCTTCACTGCTGATTGTTATGCAGAAACCCTTTATTTCATATGATCTCACTTGTCAGTTCTTAAGATTAGTTCCTGTGCTTCTGGAATTCTTTTCCAAAAGTTCTTGTCTCTGATTATATCTTAGAGTGTTTTACTTTAGTAATTTCAGAGTTTCAGATTTTTACATTATGCATCCCTGCCATCCCTACATGTTTCAGGGATGGCTGGCATACCCAGTCCCCTACCCTAAACTGCAACCCAGGGTCTGGGCTGCCTTTCCTCCAGAGGCTCTTTCGTGTATAAACCAATCATTGTGATTTCCTGACCCTTTTGGGTCCACCCTTTACCTTTACCTTTACATCTGGGCCTCTTGGTATGGCTCTCCCCTCTTCCCTTCCCTTCTCCTCACAGGGCCCCAGCTCAGGGTCCGGTTCCCTCTGCCCTCTCCCAGGTGTCCCTGCCTCAGGCTATGCTCTCCCTCACCCACAGTAAGCCACAATACCTAGAACAGTCCTTCCCTTCGCTTTTCTTTCTTTCTTTTTCATTTTCATTCCTGATCTTGTGCAAGTCTTAGGTTTGCTTTGCCTAGTTCTGTGACGATGTTACTACAGTTTTGGTAGGGATTGGATAGTGGCTTTAGTAGAATATATTCTAATCCATGAGCATGGGAGGTACTTCTGTTGTAAGAGTAAAAATTAAAAACAACTTGGCAAAGACCGTAGGACGGCTTGCTGAGCTTGCTGAGAATAGCCATAATAAAAATATCAAGCCCCTCTAGGGACAAGGTGACCAGAAATGTAGAAACAACCAAAGACCTATCTTGACCAGTCTAAACATGCCCAAGTGAGTAATGGGCCACCTGGTCTTTATCCTAGGTCTGAGGTTTCATGGTCAAAAATAGTGGGCCATCCAGCCTGTCAAAATGATTGCTTACGCAAAGTGCTGATGTTTGAAATATCCAATCATATGTAACTGTGCCAGAATTTCCCACTTTTCCCTTCCCCCTTGGGTCTCCCCCTATAAAAGTTCTAAATTTCCTGGGGTCTTCATCGAAATTCTCTCCCCTGCGTGGGATGAGTTTCGATCTAAGGGCCCTTGTTAGTAAACTGCCTTATGCCATTTGCATCGAGTCAGTCTCTCGTGTCTCCTTGGGTGTGCGCTGATCGGGACTTGAGTTGGGGGTCCTCTCCGTGGGTCCTTACACTATCTAGTGCCTTCTTTTTTCCTTTTGTTCTTTTAACTTAAATTTTTATTTTTTGAGAATTTCATGCATTAGTACTGTATTCAGTCATTTCCATCCTCCTTTCCTGTCTCCAACTTATCCCATGTCCCCACTCTCTTTCAAATTCATGACCTATTCTTCATTATTATTGTCAACACACACACAGACACACACAGAGACACACACACACACAGGTACTAAATATAGCCTACTGAGTCCTTTTAGTGTTGTTTGTATGTGTATGTGTTTAGGGCTAACCACTTGGGATTCAGTAGTCTATGCAGACTCCTCCCTGAAGAAGACTGATTGATTCTCCCTCTCTGCAGTCATTAACTGCTCTTAGCTCTCTTCATTTAGTGGAGGGGCCTCCAGAGATGCCCCTTATCTTTGTTGCCATGTCAACTGGTGTTGTCATTGTGTAGGTCTTGTTTAGGTGATTATACTGTTGAGAGTTTGTGAGTGTAGCTTCCCTGTCGTCTGCAGGAGACACAGTCATTCTGGTCCTCTGGCTCTTACCATTTTTCTCCCCTCCCCCATTCTGATATATTCCCTGAGCCTTATGTAGGGGTTGTAGTGTGGATGTATCAATTGGCAGTGGGCATCTCACAGTCGGTTGTTTTCTGTATTTTACCTGTATGGGTTTCTGTAATGGTCTCTGTTTCAGAAAAAACACTTCTCTGTGGATAGAGGGGTAAGTATTTAGGATGCCGTTAGAAATTATGCTGGTTTAGGGAGGTGGCAGTAGTAGATTCTCCTCTAGGATTCATGATCTCTCCAGCCACAGTCAGTTGAACTCCCCTTAGCAACAGTAGAGAGATGTTTCCTACACCTGGCACTGATGTTTTTGTTAGATAGTCTGTGTTTCTGTGGGAAGCATTATCCCTAAAGTGGTGTACCTTCATTCAAACATGCATGTATGTGTGCATGTGTGAGTGTCATCTTGAATGTATATTTTAGCATTTCAAAATTGTCATTATATATGCTAGCAGAAGACTCTACTGTTAAAGGTGCTTTCTGCCAAACCCAAGAACCTGAGTTGGATTCCTGGGACCTGCGTGGTGGAAGGAGCAGACCACGTGAGACAGTCTGTCCTCTGACTCCCACGTGTGCATCATGAGCACGCACAGCACACACCGCTCAGGACACTCAAGACACGGTTAGGGCTGCTGAGTTGCTTCCATACAAAGGAAGTGTTGAATTCCTGGGACTCTTGTGATGGGAAGAGAGAACTGATGCTCAGAGATTGTCCCCTGCCTTCCACCTGTGTGCCATGGCTTGCCCACTGCACTGCCCCACACAGGAAGTGGTCAGGGCTGGTGGCAGTCACCTGTGCTTGCTGAGCCATCTTCCTGTCCTCTGATTTCTATATCACTGTTTTAAAATGCAGATGGATTAGAATCTAAGATATTCAAAACTGCTGTTTTGTTCTACTAGGAAAATGGCCGGTGCATTACTAAGCTGGAGAACATGGGGTTTCGAGTGGGACAAGGATTGATAGAAAGGTGAGCAGTGTGGATTTGAAACTTTCCTTCCAGGTAGGTTATGAACACAGAAGAGCCATTTCAGATCATTGCAGAGAACTTATTTTAATTTCCAGTTTTTAATTTTAATTTTTATAGTTGATAGGTTGAAAATTATTATTAAGAGACTGCTGGTATATCAGTAGTAGATCATGTGTTTTGCATGCACAAGGCCCTGCATTCCATTACAGAAAATAAATTTCTCTTTAGACCTGGTCTTAGTTAAATTGTTATTCTGGATTTATTATTTTTGTTTATGGACATGGCCTTGCTGTGTAACCAAGATTGGCTGCAGACTTGACTACTTTTCCTGTCGGTCCCGTGGACTGGGGTTATAACAACTATTCTCTACTGTGCCCAGCTTCAAATGTTATGTTTTAGCAATTGAGGAAGACCTATTTTACATGTGTAATTTTGTAATGAAAATATTAATATATTGAGATAACTCTTTGCAATCTCATAGCATTTTCTTATGGCTTAGTAGATTTTTAAATTCTAAATGGAATGTTGTTTAACTGCATAGGCAAAGAAATGTGTGTTTATGGTTCATTTTTTGTTTGTTTGTTTGTTTGTTTGTTTGTTTTTCTAGACAGGGTTTCTCTGTGTAGCCCTGGCTGTCCTGGAACTCACTCTGTAGACCAGGCTGCCCTTGACATAAAAATCCTTCTGCCTCTGCCTCTTGAGTGCTGATAGCAAAGGCACACCACCGTCACCTCACCTGGCTGGATCACTTTTTTATTCTTTTCTGAATATATAAATAGTTGAATTTATATTAGATAAATTTTACATAATCCAATCAGGTTTGTTTGTTTGTTTGTTTGAGCTAGAGTCTCATACTGTAGCCCAGCCTACCCTGGAACTCATGTAGCCCAAGTTGGCTTTTAACCTGTGAAGAGCTTGTTCAGCCTCCAGAGAGTTTGGATTCTAGGCCCAGACCGCCATGCTCACCCAGGTCTCTTGCTGCTC
This sequence comes from Grammomys surdaster, assembly GCF_004785775.1. NCBI lineage: Eukaryota > Metazoa > Chordata > Mammalia > Rodentia > Muridae > Grammomys > Grammomys surdaster. The sequence goes on from NW_021604577.1 coordinate 9,945,697, forward strand.
ATTTCATAGTTTGAAGTGTAGCTGGAAGTATGGCTGGCTGATTACTAATAGGCTCTTGAGCTCCATAATTATGTAACGGCTGCAAATGCACTGAGATGAAGTTGTCTTCGCTTGGTGTTTATCACTGTGTGACTGTAAATAAATGTTTAGTGCTAGTAGTATTTAGAAATTAGTTAATAATTTGCTCCTCTTGGAAGAGTAAGAAAAAGTTTTCCTCCTTTGTTTTCTTTGGGAGAAATATATTGTATTACTTCTAGTTGATCTTCTTAGGTTTACGAAAGATACTGCAAGGTTCAAGGATGAATTAGACATCATGAAGTTCATATGTAAAGATTTTTGGACTACAGTATTCAAGAAACAAATTGACAATCTAAGGACAAATCACCAGGTATTGAGATAAACCTTTGTGCTGTTGTTTCTAAGACCTATTTTTGAAAAGTCACTAAATGTGAATGTCCTTGTGTCAGTTACTGACTTAGCTATCATTGTGTGTGATGTGTGAATGCAGGTGCTTGCTGGCCCAGTGAGGGTAGAGGACAGCTTTTAGGAGTTGTCTGTCTACTGTAGGTTCCAGGGATCCAGTTGAGATTGTGGGACTTGTACACAGTGCTTTTACATGCTGAGCTAGCTTTTTTGGCCCTTAATTTGTTATTTAAATTAGATTATTTTGAGGATTTATTTTTATGTATATGCCTGGATACATAAAAGCACTTTGTGCATTCAGTGGCCAGAAAAAGGTCAGAGCCCGTGAGCTTCAGTGTGTGTGTTGGGTACTGAACCTGGCCCTTTTGCAAGGGCAGCCAGTAATCTTAGTAGCTGAGTTTCTTACCAACCCAATCAACTCACTAGAATTTTTTTGTTTTTGTTTTTCAAGACAGGGTTTCTTAGTATAGCCCTGGCTGTCCTGGAACTCACTCTGTAGACCAGGCTGGCCTCGAACTCAGAAATCCGCCTATCTCTGCCTCCCGAGTGCTGGGATTAAAGGCGTGCACCACTACCGTCCGGCTAGAATTTTTTTTTTTTAAATAGACTTTATGTTTTTCTAATGTTATTGAGAAGTCAGTCTTTATCTCTGGTAGGGTAAAATAAGTAAGGAGAAGGAAGCACTTATCAGTAACTATAGCTGTTTCTTTCCTCTAGTTTCATAAATTATGTTAAAATTTAAAGTGTAGCAAATGGGGGCTGGAAAGATGGCTCAGTGGTTAAGTGCATGTATTGCTCTTGCAGAGGACTTGAGTTTTGTGCCCATCACCCTCAACGAGTATCTTAGAGCCTCCAGAAATTACAGCTTCAGGATTCAGTGTGTCTGGCTTCTTTGGGAATTTGTGTGTATGCGTACACATATACATATAAACACATAATTAAAAATAAAATGACTCAGGGATGGAGAGATGGCTCAGCAATTAAGAGCACTGACTGCTTTTCAGAGAGGTCGTGAGTTCAATTCCCAGCAACTACATGGTGGTTAACAACCATCTGTAATGGGATCTGATGCCCTTTTTTTTTATGTATCTGAAGACAGCTACAGTATACTAATATAAATAAAAATAAGTAAATCTTTAAAAATAAAATATAACTGGCAATGGGCAAAGAGACACCTCACTGGTGGTGATGTTCTTATAGACAGGTACCAGTTGAGGGATTTTCTGCATTCTACTTAGCAGGAATGTCATTCATGGCAGGCATTAAATAAAAAGTGTTGGGCTGGAGAGATGGCTCAGCGGTTTAAGAGCACTGACTGCTCTCCCAGAGGTCCTGAGTTCAAGTCCCAGCAACCACATGGTGGCTCACAACCATCTTTAATGGGATCTGATGCCCTCTTCTGGTGTGTCTGAAGAGAGCAATAGTGAATACATAAAATAAATAAATACATCTTTAAAAAAAATAAAAAATAAAAAAAATAAAAAGTGTTGAGAAAGAGATCAGTCTGTGGTTTAAGCCTGAATAACATCACTGACTACATGTTTGTGTCATTCCTGGGTCTATGATTAGAGACGGACAAGACAGGTCCTCTTAGCATTACTGAAGGGTCCCTGTACACAGTTCTTTATTCCATAAAACAGGGTCCTCTTAGCATTACTGAAGAGTCCCTGTACACAGTTTTTTATTCCATTGGCCAGAAATGATGAGTCTTTTTTAAGGCATATTTTCCAATAAAACTCAGAACTGGGGGTAAAAATCTTTAGAATGTAGCATATGTCAGAGTAGTTGGTTTAAGGTTGACTCTTATCATTTGGAAGTATGGTTGTATTCAGAACCACAGTTATTTTACATTTATAGCTATAGAATAATTTCTGAAGTCTAATTCATAGAACATATCTAACTCTTAACTAACATGCTTTGGTGTGACTGGAGAGATGGCTCAGTGGTTAGGAGTTCCATTGTGCTTTAACAGGACCTAAGTTCCGTTCCCAGTATCCATGTGAGGTGTTCCCAGCTGTCTGTGACTCCAGCTCCAGGGGAGCCTCCATTTTTTCTCCTCTCCGTAAGCAGCTGCACTGACTCCCACACTCCCACACAGACATAAAGACACACAAACAATTCAGAAAAGGTGAATCCTGGCTGGAGAGATGACTCAGTGGTTAAGAGCACTGACTGCTCTCCCAGAGGTCCTGAGTTCAATTCCCAGCAATCACATGGTGGTTCACAACCATCTGTAATGGGATCCGATGCCCTCTTCTGGTGTATCTGAGGACAGCAACAGTGTACTCATATACATAAAATAAATAATTCTTTTTCTTTTTTAAAGATGAATCTTTAAAAAGGACTTGCTTGGGTATGCAGTGGTTGGTTTATATTCTATCTATCGATGGATCGATTGATTGATTAACCTACTTACCTACCTATCTAACCAGAGACTCAATCTGTGTCTCACAGTTAACTCTGTGCTGGAATCACAAACATGGGAAACCTCCCTTGCCTAGGGTGAGGTAATTTTTAAGGACTCCAGGCTACACTGACTTTGATACTACTTTTGTATTTTTGAAACAGGGCATATATGTGCTTCAGGACAACAAATTTCGACTACTTATACAGCTGTCTGCAGGAAAACAGTATTTAGAACATGCATCCAAGGTATTTAATGGAATTTGGTTTTATACTGAAAAAAGGAATTACAGGGAAAATTACAAAATTGACCACAACAGATTCAAATTAAACATAGTAACCTTAGCAATTCATTGAGAAACCTGAGTTCTTAAGTATATGTTCTTTTTTTTTTTTCTTCAAGGAAAGGGAAGTTTATTTATTTATTTTATGAATCTGAGTATCTTGTAGCTGTCTTCAGCCACACCAGGAAGAGGGCATTGGATCCCATTACAGATGGTTGTGAGCCACCATGTGGTTGCTGGGAATTGAACTCATGACCTCTGGAAGAGCAGTCAGTGAGCTATCTCTCCAGCCCCAAGTACATGTTGTTCAGTAACCTTTTTTTAAAGCTGATCATTTGTTCCTGGCTTATTTTATTTTGCTATGTGTACAAGTGTGTTTGCCTCCTTGGCTATTGTGCACCGTGTGTGTGTGTGCCTGAGGCCTGAGGAGGGGGTGAGTCTTCCTGTGGGTGCCGGGAATCCGGAGAGTGGTAAGTGCACTGAACCCTGGAGCCAACTCTCCAGTCCCTCTTTTTTTTCTTAACTCATATGTTAAAAATCAAAGTTAAGCCGGGTGGTGGTGGTGCACGCCTTTAATCCCAGCACTTGGGAGGCAGAGGCAGGCAGATTTCTGAGTTTGAGGCTAGCCTGGTCTACAGAGTGAGTTCCAGGACAGCCAGGGCTACACAGAGAAACCCTGTCTCGAAAAACCAAAAGAAAAAAAAAATCAAAGTTAAAACTGTCTTTTAATAAACTCCTTCAATAAAAAGTAGTTCTACTTATACCATGTTGTTTAAGCCATTTTCTCTGCAACAGAAACCATGTTGACCATCAGCTCCTGTGTTTGAGTGAGGCAGTAGAGAACAATAAGAGAAACACTACTTCTGAGTGCCAGGAAATGTCGACTTGTTACTCGTTCTTTAATATGATGTGGTTACCTCAGTAAAGATACTCACACATGCAGACACTACCTGTGCAGAATTAGTTACCTCAGAGTTTATCGTCTTCTTTGGTAGGCTAAAATGTTTAAGAAATATAATTGTCTTTTGTTTCTACAAGTTTATTTTACATTAAGTATGTCTGTATTTTTAGGCTTTAATCTCACAGAGGCATCAATGAATAAACGGACTAAAGAAAAGTAACAAATTTCAGGATTTTTTTCACTTTGTTTCGTTTTTTTCGTTTTTTGGAGGAGAGGCAGGATCTTAGTATGTAGCCTACCTAGTCTGAAACTTGCTGTGTAGACCAAGCTGGCCTGAAACTCAAAAGAGATCCTCTGCCTCTGCCTCCTGGGTGCTAGAACTAAAGGCCAATGTCAACCATGTCTGGCAGAATAACAAATTTTTATATATGGGTTCCTTCAAAACAATTAAAATATCTAGGGAAGTATAATTTGCTATTTATCTGTAAATACTCGCTCATACCTTAAGTTTTTATTAATTTTTAAAATTACCATACAAAACCGGTTTCATGATTCCTCTGTTATGTACACTTTGTTCTTATTGCTTCCTCTTGCCTACTGCCTCGTCTGCTTCCCTGGTGCTGACCCTACTCTCTAATAAAAATAGCCTGCCTTCTGCCTGCATGTCTCATGGGTTACACTGCCCTCTGGTTTTTATTTCCTTCCTGTATCAGAAATTGTTTGCAGATAGAGTATAGGTATGATGTTTTTATGGTTGATATATGTATTTCGTTATTTTTATTAATCACATTTTACTATTTTTAGTTCTCATTTAACTTTGGGATATCTTAGTTTCTTCAGCTTTGAAGAATAAGTTAATTTTTTCCTGGGGGACTGGCTTGGTGGTCCCGTGTTAAGAGCACTTACCATATCCCCCAGGCTGGTCTCCTGCTTGTAGTAACCCTCTTGCCTGAGCCGCCCCAGGCTAGAATTAGAGGGAAGTTTTGTTCATTTGAGACAGGGTTTCTCTGTGTAGCCCCTGGCTGACCTGGCACTCACCCTGTAGACCAGTGCGTGTGCTGCCAATGCCTTGCTTAGGCTGAACATTTTAAACAAGAGGAAATGTTTTGCTGGCATAATTTTTTCCGTTATTTTATTGGATTCTTCTACTTCTACATCCCTTCAAATGCTTATTCCACCCTAATCCCTTCCCCCTCCCAGCACTAGGCAGGAGAGAAAGGTTAGAGGGGAAAGGGTCGTAGACCTCTTTAGATTGCTTCTTGCTAAGTAGGGACGTTGAGTTCCTTGGGGGAAGTCCAGTCTTCATCATCAGGATAGCTCCAACTTCTCTTTGCTCACCTGACAAACAAACAAGAGCAAGTAGAGCAGCACCAGCCTTCCTGGAACGCCCACCCCACTAAGGGTGGGCACCGTGGGCTCTCTCATTTATAGCCTCCCAAAAGTTCTCAGAATCCCAAAAGTAAACTATCTGCTGCTGGCCAAACCATGACCCTGCTCGTGAACGAGGCAAATTGTAATCACCTGCTGTGAAGCAGTCTCTCATTCCGTACTTGGGATTAAAACAAAAACATATTGATGTAACATAACTGGGTTTTTAAAGAAATGGAACTCTTGCCACCATGTGTGGTTGTAGGAAGCTGGCTGTGGTAGCACGTTCCTGCAATCCCAGTACTTGCGAAACGGAAGCACAAAGACATAATGAGCTTGAGGCCTGACTACCTCCATGAGACGCTGTCCCAAACGGTGAGAAAAAAAAGGAAGCGCAGAGATCTTCAATTCACCGCATTGATAGGAAGGCCAAACAGGCAAGAAATGGAGGACACTGCAGTGATGAAGAACTGGTTAAGTGTTGTACTGCGAGGGTCTAGTTAGATCCCTGCGCACAGCATGCCGTGTGCTTGAGATACACTTGGATTTAACTCTTCACAGTTCTTTCGCCATATCTATGCGGTTCCTTTCTCTTTCAGTGGAGATCGTGTGGTGTGGGTGCTCAGGTTGGCCTCCAGTTCTTGCCTCAAGAAATGCTCCCCCTGCCTTAGGCTGAGTAGTTGTTAGTGCAGGTGTGTGCCACCATTGGCTTTTCACACCCTTTTTCCCCTCTTTTGGTTTTTTGAGACAGGGTTTCACTATGTAGCTCTGGCTGTCTTAGAACTCACTATGTAGATCAGGCTAGCCTCCAGCTCACAGAGATCTGCCTGCCTCTGCTTCCTGGGTGCTGGGATTAAAGGCAGCAATCTCTTCTTCTGTCCTCCTTGATAAACACAACAGAGGGTTGTTGATGGCATAGCTTAAAGCAACTCCGTGTTTGTTAGTAGCTTCATCGTTTTAGTAAATCGTTACTTTTTTTCCCTCCTTTTTAGTATCTAGCATTTACGTGTGGCTTAATCAGAGGTGGCTTGTCAAACTTGGGAATAAAAAGTATTGTAACAGCTGAAGTCTCTTCAATGCCTGCCTGTGAGTTCAACTTATTTATCTTATATAGACATATCATCTTTCTCTTTTAAACCTAGAGAAGACTAAAAATGTTGACACTTTGACTTTACTGTCCTTTATCTCACATTTATCTTGGTAATATGTATCTATCTTCATACTCAAGCTACTGACCAAGAATAAAATTGAGTTGAATTTCACTGTATTACTTTTCTGCCCACTGACAAATTAGTAATGAAATACCCAGAATCACCAACCATGGTGACTCACACCTCCAATCCCAGGATTCAGGAAGCAGAAGCAGGCCAATCTCGATGAGTTTTAAGCTTGCCTGATCTGGTCAACATACTGAGCCCCAAGCCAGGGCTACATAGTGAGACCTTCTCAAAACATGAGATAGAGATGAAAGAGAGAGAAAGGAAACAGAGATATAGAGACAGACCTAGGATGTAGGAAAGACACCTCCTCATAAAACAAATAATTAGTTATGCAATGGGATAGATTTTATTGACTATCTTAAGGACTGTGAAAAGACCTCTGACATAGCAAGTTCTTTGAGTGAAACTACTTCCCAAATGGAAATGAATGTGCTTGTTTTTCTTATGCCCGAAAATCAGAGAATGGCTCTGTTTCCTTTTCCAGGCAAATTCCAGGTGATGATACAGAAGCTGTAGAGAGAGGTGGCGACTGCTGGGCAGAGCATTGCACGTCCTGATTTCACGTCATCGTTGGCTGTCTTCGTTGGAGCAAATTGTTACCTTACCAGAGTCACATAGACCAAATCAAAGTAGATCCTAACTGAACTGTTCAGAGTGATTTCAGAGAACTAGACACCACGATGCAACGCCCTTCATTTTAAACATCTTTATTTCCATAGGGTGATAAGCATTTAACCATCAATTGGGAAGGAAACTCAGGGTGTGTTGAATTGCTGTATAAAAAAAATGCACCAATCAGAATAGTTTGTGTTCAAATGACCAAAATTTGTTGAAGTATAAATCTGTTTTAGTTATTTAAAAAAAACAAACCACTATGTTAAATTAAGCTTAATTTTTATTGTATTGCTCATAATTTATTTCTGTTGAGAGAATTCATATGCTTATGTAAGATTTCATTTATACATTGTATATATATATGTGTATATATAAATACATGCATTACTGTCTAAACTGCTTGAAAGTTTATTTTAATAGATTTCAGTCCTTGAGACCACCATTAATTAAATCAAAGTGAATTGTAGAGTAGTTTAAATGTGAATTTGGTAACTCTAGTGCCAAAGAATATTGGTGTGTGTGTGTGTGCGTGCGTGCTGGTTTGTGTGCTTTGTGAGAGTGTAGTAGGCCAGAAGAGGGCGTTGGATCCCTTGGAACTGGAGTTAGAGATGCTTGAGAGCGGCCTGATGTGGATGTCGGGAACGGAGGTCCTCTGCAAGAGCCGTGTGTTAACCATTAACCATAACTCTTAACCATTAAGCGTCTCTCCAGCCCGTGTCAGTTTCCTATCATCTGTTCTGTTGATGAAACATAGGTTGATTCCTACCTGGACAAGTCTAAATTCCCAGCACCATCATTTTGTTCACAGCCCAAATAGGATTTTTCTTTAAATCAGTGCTATTCTGCCTGGTGAGCCGGACTGTCGGTGTGATGTTAATCGGCAGCGCACGCTCTTCCGACCAGTGTGGAGACTTTTGCATATGCTCGTTGATCACGTGCACGTCATCTGTCTGAGAACTGTATGCTCACTTCATTAGTCCTGGATGTTTTGTTAATTGTAACCAAAAGGAAACTTCTTTTAGTGAAAACAAGGGTTAAGTTAGTCAAGAGATAATAAAGAAAACTGAATGTGCTTTTGGGGGGGGGGTATAGCAAACTTAATAGGTTTACATGTAAAATTAAAATCACAAAGTACTACAGAAAATATTAAGTTACTTTTATGAACTTCTGGTAAAGGCCTTTCCAAAACAGAAGTAGAAAAATGGTAAAGGGAAATAGCAAAAAAGGCTAAGCTAAGCATCCATATTAGGTTTCCATGGCTGTGATAAAAACTGACCAAGAACAGCTTGGGCAGGAAAGGGTTTATTTGGCTTACATGCCTTGAGCCACAATCTGCTGAGAGAGGTCAAGTCAGGACTTGAAGGCGGGAACAGAAACAGAAGCCATGGAGAGGTGATGTTTATGGGTTTGCTCCTCCTGGCTTGCTCAGCCTGCTTTCTTATACAGCCCAGGACACCTGCCCAAGGGTGGTGTTGGGAAGAAGGATCCAAGAGCAAAAAGGATAAGAGAGAATGTGGGGTCAGTATGCCCAAAATACATTATATACATGTATAAAATTGTCAAAACATTCTTTTTGGGGGGTTGGGGAGTTTCGAGACAGAGTTTCTCTGTATAGCCCCGGCTGTCCTGGAAGTCACTCTGTAGACCAGGCTGGCCTCGAACTCAGAAATCCGCCTGCCTTTGCCTCCCAAGTGCTAGGATTAAAGGCGTGCACCACCACTGCCCGGTAAAATATTCTTTTCTTAAAAAGACCTTCTATGGGGTTGGAGAGATGGCTCAGAGGAGCGCTGGTTGTTCTTCAGGATCCGGGTTCAATTCCTAACACCCACATGGCAGCTCACACCTGCCTGTAACTCCAGTTCCAGAGGACACCGTCACACAGACATACATGTGAGCAAAAGACCAATGCACATAAAAAGAAATAAATATTGGAGAGAGAGAGAGAGAAAAAAAAAGAGTTCCTACAATTCAGTAGCAGAAAACAGCCTGACTGAAAGTGGCTAGGACTGAGTAGATAGTTCTCAAAGAAGGAATACTAATGACTGAATGTATATGAAAACATGCTCAGCTCTGGAATGCTTGACATTGCACAGGAAAATGCAAACAGAACCATAGCATATTACTTTACAGTGTTTAGGGCAGCCAGTATAGAATATATGATTAATATATACGTATATGTGTATATAAAACAAATTTTCTGACGATGTCCGGTCATTACTGCCCTTGATCCCTTGTGTAATGTTACAGTGTAAATTAGCACAACTAGCTGCTGTGGAAAAGGGAAGAAAATTACAGGTGTTACGTTCATTTTTACTAAGCAGCTGTCATAGGCCTCTGGCTGTACTCGATACAAATTTTGAGTAGATGCTGGACAGTGGTGGTGCACACCTTTAATCCCAATACTCAGGAGGCAGAGGCAGGTGGATCTTTATGAGTTTGAGGCCAGCCAGGTCTACAGAATGAGTTCCAGGTCAGCCCAGATTACACAGAGAAACCCTATCTCAAACAAACATCCTCCCTCCTCCCACCCCCCAAAAAGATTTTTTTTTTGAGTAGACGAGATCTTTAAAAAAAAAAAAAGATTCAATTTAAATTATGGGTGTCTGCCTGTGTGTAGTTGTGTATACTTGAGGGGATGTGCCTGGAAGTGAGAGGCATGGGATTCCCGAAGCTGGAATTTCACATGATGAGAGCTGTCCTATATGGGTTCTGGGAACTGCAAGCTCTCTCGACCATTGAGCCATCTTCCCAGTTCAAGAAGCTCTTAGTGGTCCTTGGCAGCTTATGTCTCCTCCATGCTTGGCAGCAGCACATGGTGGCAGACAGTGGGGTTCAGTCATCTATAGAGAGTTAACAGCCTCAAGCAGGTCTCAGGGACTTTGACTTCGTGTTAGAGATCTTGTACACACAAATGCACTCACGCCTACATATACACACATGTATATCATATATGTCATATACTGGTCGTCCTCGGAGCTATGAAGTATATCTTATGGTTCTGTTTGAATTTTCCCATGCAATGTTGAGCATTCCAATGCTGAGCGTGTTTTCATATTCACTTAGTAATTTTTATTCCTTTTTTGGGGGAACATCTATCTATGCAGTTATAGCCTTTTTCAATCAAGTTGTTTTTTGCTACTGGGTTGTAGAAAGTGGCAATTATTCAGTCTTTGGCTGCATAGTTTACAGGCAGGCCTAGGTAACAGGATTCCTTAACAACATTGAGTGTTGAGACTTTTCCATAGGCCTCACTTTTAACTACAAGAGACATCCCAAGAAACACCATGTTTAGTCTAATATTTAACCAGCATTAATTCCCCCCGTGGGGATGCACCGTTTCTGGAAGCACTGCAATACCAGATCGATGCGTGGAGTGGACGGAGCAAGCTCCTATTCCAACTCCTAACTCCAAAAATCCATTTAATATATTGTCCTCAGATAGAGGACGTATCAGATATTAAACTGATAAGAACAGATACTACACTTGATCTTAGCCAAAAGGCCGAGAAGCGATACCCAACCTCTCCCACACAGCCCAAACCTGCGCCCGCAAGACACACTAACATCGTGGTGACCTCTCGAAACCCGCACTTCCTACCTTTCCCGCGATTCCTTCCTCCTCCCGTCCGCGTCTGCGTCCTCCACACCTCACTCCCTCTCCAGGACCCACAGCTTCAGCACAATTTCCACGACCCCGGCTCTCCCGGCGTTCCCGCGCACTCAGGCCCAGTTTGATTTGCATGTCTCGCCCTCTCTCGAGGGGCGTGGCGACGCACGCCCAGCCTAGCGAGAAACGTTTTCTTGATCCCAATGCTGCTAAGTGAGCCTATCCAACCTGCTTATCCAGTCAGAGAAAGGTGTGTTTAGAGCAATCACAGCCGTGGAAGCTATGTTGGCCTCATTTGCTGCCTTGTGTCTTTAGTACTAATTCACAGCCAACGGGGTTTATGTTTGGACCAATCAGAGCCTTGCCTTTTTAGCATCTATCACAGTAGTCTTTCGTCAGATCATTGGGAAAGTGTTCCTTCTCTAGCCTAGGTTGCATGGACATCTAAAGGTCACTGAGGCTTGTGATAGCAAAAGATCTTGTGAAAATTGTTTCAAGCAGCCTGGCTGATGCTTTGCTTTTGGGAGCAGAGGCAATCACCTATAATCGTTGTGAATGCTTTTGAAAAAAATTTTTTTTCGAGATTATAATCACATCATTTCTTCCTTCTCCTTCTTCTCTCCAGACCCTTACAAATATCCCTCTTTGCTCTTTCAGGTCCATAGTTTCTTGGTCTCTTTTTTTCTTTTTCTTTTTTCCCAGTAGTTTACATTTCTTAAGGCATCTGAGGAACCTGCTGCTGCCATATGGGTAGTCTAACGGCTGTTTGACTGCTAGACCTTTTGCTCAAGACAGCTAGGGTGGTAAGTCAGAATCTAACAGGCCTTGACCATTCCCAGGTACTCATAGAGATGTTTAGGTTGTTACCCCAAACACTGACACTAGCCTTGGCCTCGAACTTAATTTTTTAAATTATAGAAACTCTATACTCTACACCCATTGCAGATATAATAGGTAGATCATCCTGGTACTTCCCTCAAGGATATAATGCAGTCCTTCCTGTCTGAAAGTTCACTTAACAAGTGCATTTGGATGGATCACTCTGGAGTGTTTAGTACTTCACTGATGTCCTGCTAGCCTCATGTCTGGGCAGTCTGGGGAGGCCCTTTATAGTAACTTCCCTACTGATAGGATAAATGGTATTTATCCAAAGGAATTGAAATAAAGGCCCCTGAAACAGTCATTGCCATGTTTACTACATTTCTCTCAAGAACCAACAGTAAGTATACAGGAATGAGGACACAAAACATATGAAACATAAATATTTATTTATTTATTTATTTATTTATTTATTTATTTATTTAGTTTTTCAAGACAGGGTTTCAGGTTTCTCTGTGTATCCCTGGCTGTCCTGGAACTCACTCTGTACACCAGGCTGGCCTCGAACTCAGAAATCCGCCTGCCTCTGCCTCCCAAGTGCTGGGATTAAAGGCGTGCTCCACCACTGCCTGGCACTAATGAGTCTTTTAAAAAAGGAATTCCTGCCACATTGATAATGAAAATTAATCATCAAAAACTCCAATCCTTAGCTTGACAACCTGATACGTTACTTTAATAAGATTTTATCATCCTAAAGTCTTATTTTTATCTGATACTATAAAATACAATGAGAAGGGGGTGTTGGTGGATGGGTAACCGGAAAGTGGGATATCATTTGAGATGAAAACAAATTTAATGATTAATAAAAAAAATACAAAATGCACTTAATCCATTTCCACAAATGCCCATAATTGTTCCAAAGTTCAATCAGGCTTCTGAGACTCAATGAAATGTCTTATGAATTCCATTAAAACACAAGTTATATAGTTGTAACATGTCACAGTGTAAATATTCCTATTCCAAAAGGGAGGAATGGAGACAGAATCATGAGAGATGGGATCAAAACAAGACTAAAATTCAGCAGGGCAAATATCCTCCACCTCCATGTTCAGCACTTGGGGAATCATAGGTGCTCTGAAGAACATGGGTGACCCGGCCCACACGGCCCCACATTTGGGCACCAGGTGACCCAATCCGGGTCTGTGCTGCCCTATGTTTGGGGGCCAGGTGCCCCGGTCCATGGATCAGTCAACAGGATCTAGCGGGGGGGGTGGAGGGGCAAGAGACTTGAAGAATGGAGACAAGACAGTTGTTTCATCAAGTCCCGTTTATTGAAAGGAAACCCTGGGTATATATCAGCACAAGCAGGGGAATGCAGCTGAAGACACTTTACCACGTGCACCTTGCAGCTGTGGGCATTAAACAACAAAACAAGATATGGGAGAAAAACAAGATGTTTATCAGAGTGTGCTCAGCTGTTGTAGGCTGTTGAAAATAAGTCTCTTGTCAGGGTCTATGGTCCGAGATAGCTGCAAAGATGATAGCCACTTTCTGCTAGGAGTCGGCTTCCAACAATGGGTAGCTTTGTTTCTTCAGCTCGTGACACCTACAACATATTTTAACGTCTCTTGGTCCAGCTCCACTCCATGCCTGTAACTGTCCTCGGTTGATGTCCTATGGTCCTGACATCTACAACGTCACTGGATTTCCACTGCAACTTAGACCTAACTCTCAGTTTCTCGCACTGACTGACGATCCTGCTACCTATTGCTTAGCCTTAGTCTGGAAACTTATACACAGTTATTGGTGCATGCCTGTAATCTTCGCATGCAGGAAGTGGAGGCAGAAAAATCATTAATCTGCCTGGGCTATATAATAAGAATCTGTCCAAAACAGCAAACCCTCAAACAATCCAGGAGTAGAGAGAGGCATATGCCTGAAATTCTAACACTCAGGAGGACCGGAAATGCAAACATTCTCAGCTACGTAAGTTTGAGGTTGGCATGTGATACACACATGAGATGCTGTCTCAAAAGATCAAAAACAAAACATAATAAGTTTTGGAGCTTGGAATGGTCCTCCATGCCTTTAATCCCAGCATTCAGGATGCTGAAGTGTGTGGACCATACAAGTTTGAGACCAATATTGGTTACACATCTTGCTGACTAGTTTTATGTCAACATGACACAAACTATACTCATAAGAAAGGAGGAAGCCTCAATAGGGAAAATGCCACCATAAAAACAGGCTGGAAGGCATTTTCTTAATTAATAACACAGGTGGGACATCCCTGGACTAGTGGTCCTGAATTCTGTATGCCAGAACTCTGAGCAAACCATGGGGAGCAAGCCAGTAAGCAGCACTCCTCCATGGCCTCTTCACCAGCTCCTGCCTCCAGGTTTCAGTCCTTCTTAAGTTCCTGCCCTGATTTCCTTTGATGATGAACTGTGTGATATAATATGAAAGCATAAGCCAAATAAATCCTTTCCTCCCCAAGTTGCTTTTGGTTATGGTGTTTCACCACAACAATAGTACCTTAGCTAAGACAGAAATTGGTGTCAGGAGTGGGGTATTGGTATGACAGACCTGGCAATGAATTATTTAGGAGGATTATGGAAGGGCTTTGGCATTCTGGGGATAGAAAAGCCATGAATTTTCAGAGTGTGGTGAGCTATCATGTGAGAATTTGGGAAGTGAAACTATTGGAGAAATGCAGACGGCGGAGGCCTGGCTTGTGAAGTTCCAGAGGGAAATTTGAGAGTTACTTAAACTCTATCTGGACCATTGCATACTTTGCTTTAAGAATCTGTGGCTCTTGTTATCTGGGGCTGAAGAGCGGCTATGATTACAAGATATCAGAACCATTAAAGTGAAACCTTTGGTTTGTTGAGTACTAGATGCTGGTTAGCTGGAGCCGAGAAGTTAGCAGTGATTAAAATGAGATCACTGAAATGAAATCTGGGAAGTGTTTCATCAGTCAGTACACAGAAGTTGTATTCCAGAGATGGCCAAGATTGTACTCCATGCTGGCAGCTGAACTTGGCAGTGTAAGAGTCACCCACGTGGTAGTGGTTTTGAATGCATGGAGGGGTCATGGAGAGCAGCTGAGAGCTGGCACTGTGTGGTAGGGTAGAAATCCTTGAAGAGAGCCTTGGAGAGGTTGGTGAAAGTGTGGCTCACTTCCAAGAGCTCCCAGCACTTTGGAGATGCCAACACCTTTGAAGATACCAGTGTCATGAGACGACCAAAAAGAATAGCAGCAGCAGTAGAGTGGGGCCAGTCTGAGTGTAGAAGACAATCTGTGTGGGCTACAGTGGGTGGAGCCAGAGAAGTGACCTAGGCCCCCTGAAGAAGCCCAGAGTGGACCCCAGACATTAGAAGCTGAGTTGTTTACACAGGTGGATTTTGGTTTTACATGTTCATATTACTACTATGTTTCTTTTCTCTTGTATTGCCTTTTTGATTTTTATAGGAGCCCACAGTTTCAGACCTTGGATTATTTTTGATTTTTCTTAAAGATTTATTTATTTTATTTATGAATATACTGTAGTTGTCTTCAGACCCACCAGAAGAGGGCATCAGATCCCATTACAGATGGTTGTGAGCCACCATGTGGTTGCTGGGAATTGAACTCAGGACCTCTGTAAGAGCAGTCAGTGCTCTTAATTGCTGAGCCATATCCCCAGTCCTATTTTTTAAAGGCTGGCTTTTAAAATTAATTTGTACGACTGTGGGATTTTTATTTTGTTTTGAGACAGGATTTCTCTGTATGACAATCCTGGCTGACTGTCTTGGAATTCACTTTGAAGACCAGGCTGCCTCAAACTCACGAAGATGCCTGCCTCTGCCTCCAGAGCTATGGGATTAAAGGTATGTACCACCACATCCAGCCTGACTGTGGGACCTTCACGTTTGTAAAATGCTTTATACTGTGATGTTAAAACTAATGTGTGATGTTGGGGATGAACAAGAAAAGATTGTGGCTTAACAGTGATGTGTTTGTATGTCAAGTTGACAAGAGGTTAGTTGTACTGGCTAAAGGCAGACGGGGAAATTCTGTCTTCAAAAGCTAAAACAAAACAAAACAACACACACACAAACAAAGAGAGAGAGAGAGAGAGAGAGAGAGAGAGAGAGAGAGAGAGAGAGAGA
>NW_021604577.1:9961498-9967585 GCF_004785775.1 Grammomys surdaster
AGAGAGAGAGAGAGAGAGAGAGAGAGAGAGAGAGAGAGAGAGAGACAGAGAGAGAGAGACAGAGAGACAGAGAGAGAGACAGAGAAAGGAAAATTATTTTTGATGATAGAAAGTTCCATGAAAATATTTGAGAGAGGAAAAATTGTTTGATGATAGAAAGTTTCATTAAAATCTTTGAAGAGGGAAAAATACAGTACATGTCATAGGAATTAGTGAATATCTGCTTTTATAAGAATATTTATGTTTATGCTCTAACTCAGAAATTCCATTTTTTATAAAGTTAAGCTAAGAAATTAAGGATATAAAAAGTATGTACGGGGAGCTGGAGAGATGGCTCAGTGTTTAAGAGCACTGACTGCTCTTACAGAGGTCTTGAGTTTGACTCCCAGCAACCACATGGTAACTCACAACCATCTGTAATGGGATCTGATGCCCTCTTCTGGTGTGTCTGAAGACAGCTACAGTGTATTCCTATACATAAAATAAATAAATAGTTATAAAAAAAGTATGTACGGGATTTTCACTAGTTAAGTATTCGATAGTGGCACTTGATTAAATGATTCTACAAAGAAACTGTGCAGCTGTTAAAAACAAGATGAAGAGGATTTGCATGGACACATGTAAACTGGTTGTCTTAGGACTTTACTGCTGTGAACAGACACTATGGCCAAGGCAACTCTTTAAAGGACAAAATTTAATTGGTTTACAGGTTCAGAGGTTCAGTCCATCAGCATCCATGCAAGAAGCATAGCAGCACCCAGGCAGGCTTGGTTGAGACAGAGCTGAGAGTTCTACATCTTCATCTGAAGGTTGCTAGTGGAAGACTGGCTTCCAGGCAGCTAGGACTAGGGTATTAAAGCCCAAAACCACTGTGACACACCTACTTCATCAAGGCTACACCTCCTAATAGTGCCATTCCCTGGCTCAAGCAAACCATCCCACTGGTATTGTAACAAAACATGAGGGACTGTAGAGATGGCTTATAGTGTATCTTAGGTTCTTCTATTGTGACAAAACACCGTGACCAAAGAAACTTCTAAAAGAAGGTATTCAATTGGTGTTATGCTTTCAGAAGGTTAGAGTCCATGATGGTGGAGTGAAGGCATGGGAGCAGGTAGTTAGAGCAGCGGCTGAGCGCTCAGGAAGGGAGGGGAGGGGAGGGGAGGGGAGGGAGGGGAGGGGAGGGGAGGAGAGACCACAGTTTGCTGGTATAGTATTTGGGAAACTGAGGCATGGATTCAGACAAATCTGAGGCCACCTTGGACTACAGAGTTGCAGGCAATGCTGGGCTACAGAATACCATCTTGTCTTAGCAACAATCAAAATCCTTTAGTTTGCTAGGAGAGATGGAACTGTGCTAAGGTAATATTTTTACACCGTAGACTTGAATAAGCAGAACTGCTTTTTAAATATTATCCACTCAGGACTTTCACTGTGAGTAGCATACACAATGTTATGCTCAGCTACGAGCTGTGGAAAGAACCAAAGCCACCCAATGACTGACAGCTTACCAGGCCCTGGCACATCCTCCTCTCCCAAACAAATCAGCAAAACTACGAAACTTTAAGGTCAGTTGCTTTTAGACATGAATTTGAAGATTCATTTTTGATGTATAGAAGTGTTTTGTCTTTGTGTATACCATGTACACACCTGACATCAGGAAGACAGAAGGTGTCAGATCCTCTGGAACTCAGACTGTTGTCAGTTGTTATATAGGTGTTCGGACTGAACCCAAGTCCTCTCAGGAGCAGCAAGTGCTCTTGACTGCTGCTCTACCTCCAGTCTTTTTTTTTTTTTTTTGAGGTAGAGTCTTATTATGTAACCCCAAATGGCTCAGAACCCCAAGATGCTGGGATCCCAAGTGTGTTCTACCATGTACTGCTTATTATGACGTTACTGAAAATGATTTGTTAGGGAAAGTTTTGATGGTGTAATTAAACTACAACGACTGAGTTTGAACATGTCCACGGGATTAGTCTTGTTGATTGTGGACGGATTTGTCATTTCATCTGTATGAACTGCAACTCTAAGGACATCCACTGTCTTTTATTTTGTTCAAGAGTCAAATAAAATTTTGGTAGCCAAAATACATTTTAACATAAATATATATGTATACTTGTAAAAACCAATGAAGCAGCACCAGGAGCCTGTATAAAATGCCATCAGTTTTTATACAAGCTGCTTGAGTAAAAAGTCACACTTGACCTCTTTTCAGTGCATGCAACTGAAGAAAACTGTTCCAGCTGCTCATCAGATACCAGGTGGGCTTTTCTATAGACATTTCAGACACGTAAACCAATCAAGTCTATATTTTGAATATCAACTTGAGCTGCAGATTAAGATGAAACCCTTCACATAACTTGAAGAAGTGATGCAATCTGTCATCAGGTTGGAATTATGATTCCTCAGCCTTAGGCTCCTTCACAGAATGATCTTCCATCCCTAGGAGGTCAGCTCGATCAAGATGGCTCATCAGCTAAGTCACGTTGATCAAAATACCTAGGAAGACAAAGACTTCAGTGTATGCATACATATGAAGGACAGCACTGCTTGTAGCAGCAAAAGCACACAAGGACTCAACAGAGACTAAACTACAGCACAGCGACCCAATGGGAAACACACACACACATTAAAAAAGCGGAACGCTGAGTTCTTCAGTAAAGTTGCCTAGGTTTGGATCCTATCTTTACCATACACTAGCCAGATGATGGTCAGGAAGTAGCAAAGTTATTTCACATCTTTCTGCCAGTTTCCTCATCTCTAAACCAACAGTGTAGCATTAAATGAGTTCCTATTATGACGCACTAAGAAAAATGCTTGGAATAAATACCAGAAAAATTAAACATAATAAACAGCATAGTTATTACAGATGTTTAGCAGATGTAGAAACTAGATGTTTAGTATGTGTGTATTTTCAAAAAGCATCTTGTTTGGCAGGGGAAGGATAACTTGAGGGCATTGTTAATCAAACATATTATGAAGCTTTACAGAGGTGCCACCAAGACAAAACCAAGCCAAGCCAAACCCCAAAACAAATTGCTGATCAGTGAGCAAAACCTGTCCAGGAAGAGACCTAAAATGTGTGCCTTTGCTCAGATGTACAATATATTTTCACGTAAATTCAGCAGGAACTTTGATATAAGGAATAAAGATAGAACTTGGTGGGTGGACTCCCTGCCTGACATGTACAGGTTCCATCCAGTATAGATTAAAAAAGGAAATCAAACATACTAGATAAAAATACACAGCAAATGAAATGAATCCAGCATTAACTATATCCTGTCTTCTACTGATAACAAGGAAACAGGAAGTGAGATTTCTTAACTCACCTGCTAACTAAGCAGATGAGCAGATTCAAAGCCGGGACTCTTTCGTCATCTTTACTGCCCTGAAAAACATAAAGAGGCTAGTTGTTTTTCCTTAAGTATTTTCATAACAAATTTCCTTTTAAGATTAAAAAACTGTGAAGCTTGTGTTAGGTAACAGTCACCATCATATGAAGATAACCCACCAGGAAGCTGGTGTTTGACTCACGCCTTAGGTATCAGAGGTTGGGAGGCAGAGGCAAGTGGATCTCTGTGAGTTTAAAGTCAGCCTTGTCCCCAAAATGAACAGACAGAAGAAAACTAAAGGACCCCCTGAAAACACTAGGATATTTATTTATCTATTTATTTATTTTTCAGACAACTCACTGTTACTACTGGCTGGCCTGGAACTCCCTATGCAGACTGGACTGTCCTAATAGTCATAGATCTGCCTGCTTTACCTCCTGACTGCTGGGACTAAAGGCATGTGCCACTACACCTGGCCCACCTTTATTTATTTATTTTTCTCGAGACAGTGTTTCTCTGTGTAGCCCTGGCTGTCCTGGAACTCACTCTGTAGACCAGGCTGTCCTCAGAAAATCAGAGACAGAAATCCACCTGTCTCTGCCTCCCAAGTGCTGGGATTAAAGGTGTGCGCCACCACTGCCCGGCCCATCTTTTATTTTTAAAAGTAAAATATAAATACATCACTTTCCCTGGTCCCTAATTTCCTCCCTCCAATCTAGCACTTTCAAAATCATGGCCCCCTTTTCCTTAATTGTTGTTTTACCCATGTGCGCACACACACACACAGACACACACACACACACACACACACACACACTCACACACTCTTAAATGTACAATCTGTTCAGCTCACACATGGTTACTCGCCTCCTTATGATCTTGGGGCTGACCACCTGGTGTTGGATAATCGATTTGGGGGGTCCAGATACCAGGCCTTATTAGTTACTAATAAGAGGCCCTTTGTTTTATTCTGGGGCAAGGTTTCATGTAGTACAGCCGGGCCTTAAATATTCCAAAGTAGCTCCTAGGTTGTCCTTGATCTTCCTGCCTTAGCCTCCTCAGTGCTGACAGGCTTGGGGTCCCATGTATGAAATATGCAGCACTGTGTTTAGAACCTTGGGCTTGGCCAAGCGGTGATGGCGCAGGCCTTTAATCCCAGCACTTTGGAGGCAGAGGCAGGTGGATTTCTGAGTTTGAGGCCAGCCTGGTCTACAGAGCTCTGAGTTCCAGGATAGCCAGGGCTACACAGAGAAACCCTGTCTTGAAAAAACCAAAAAACCCCCCAAAAACAAACAAAAAAACCCCACCAAACCTTGGGCTTTGTGCATGCTAGGTGAGCAGCGTAATTAACATGCTACAGCCCCAGCTACAGTCTCTTTATTTTATTATTACGTTTCTAATGTGTGTGTGTGTGTGTCACACTCAGGTCACCAGCCTAAGATCATTATTTAAAGAACGATGGATGCTGTGCAGAAGGAGTAATAATTAACGCTGATTACAAGGGTTGTAGTTTTATGGGTACTATAACAGGAGGTTGATATAAAGTGAGTTTGACCCTTCCCCTTGAACATCAGCCAGGAACTGCTCTTAACTTACTCATGGCAGGTGATCCCCTAATATATTATGATATAAATGTAAGGTAGACCAGATGGGCCTTTGAGCTTGGAATTTGAGCTCTGAAAACTGAACTAAAAATCACTATCTTTGCAGGGTGGATAGAGTGCTTTCCTCGAATATTCAAGGTCCTGATTCAGTTCCTCTGTGCTTAGAAACAGCAGCTTCAGGTGTTCTGCTACAGCAACACAAAACGAACGAAGGGAAGGACGGAAGTCACAACACCAGAAACGATGACTGGGATCTAGTTATGTTAGATCTCGTCTGGACCTTCAGAGCTCCCTCACCTGAGGGAAAATTACTTCCCTGTACTCTCCCACCCCCACCTCCATATTATTTTCTTGAAATAAGGTTCTTACTATGTAGCCTTGACTGGCCTTACAGAGAAGCCTCTGCCTTCCAAGGGCTGGGATTAAGGGTGCATGCCAGCATGCTTGGCCTCCCTCTGTTTTAGAGAGGTCTTTTATGCAGCCCGGGTTGGACTTGAACTGCAATGCTCTCCTTCCCACCTCCTAGATGCTGGGTGACAGTCATGTGCCGCCACATCTGGTTTGTTATTTAATGTACTCTATTTGAGGTTGTTTGTTTCTGTAGACTCTTTAATCCCAACTAATAACATATTCCACATGTTTCTATCTCATATATATATATTCTTTTCTACCATAGGAGACAGTGAGACTGTGAAATAGTACAGTATGACTCACCACCAGGAGCCTCACTTCAGAACATCTTCTTGCCAGCTGCCGAATGAGCGAGTGAGCCTCAGGCAACAACGGCTTTTCAAGACAGGCCAACAAAGCATAAAACCATCTTCCCTGAGTACAAATGAAGAATGAACAGACAAGTAATGAAGAACCCATTTAGTTTGTTTTTCTAAATGCCCGATGCTGGTACCTGCCCACATGCTACGAACGAATCAACAGAGTGTCTGTCTAGAGAGGCAAATGCTCTTCTGTTTTCTAAGCAGAGACCTAGCCCACTACATACTTCAAAACAGTTCCTGATTCCCAATGAACTCATTTCTGTATTTGTACTACAGTTGATGTCCTCCTGTCCCCAATCTATCAATCTGTCAATCTATCAGTCTGTCTGTCATCTATCTATCTATCTATCTATCTATCTATCTATCTATCTATCTATC
>NW_021604577.1:9967595-9975212 GCF_004785775.1 Grammomys surdaster
ATCTATCTATCTATCTATCTATCTATCTATCTATCTATCTATCTATCTATCTATCAGCATTCTGCCTGTAGACGCCTGCAGGCCAGAAGAGGGCACCAGATCTCATTATATTATAGATAGTTATGAGCCACCTCGTGGTTGCTGAGAATTGAACTCAGGACCTTCCTTTGGATGGGAGTGGCCAGTGCTCTCAATCTCTAAGCCATCTCTCTAGCTCCCCCTGACCCCCCCCTTTTCTGAGACAGAGTCTTACTGTGTAGCCCTGGCTGGCTTGGAACTCACAGAAATCTATTTGCTCTGCCTCATGACTACTGGGAGTACAGGGGTACACATCACGCCTTGTCCTGAGGTTCTCCATTATAAGCACAAGTCTTTTTTTGTTTTTTTGAGGCAGAGTCTCATTATGTATCTCTGGCTGGCCTCCAGCTCAGACATGTTTGTGTCTGTCTCTAGAGTGCTATGATTAAAAATGCATAAAGCAAAACTCTTTTTTTTTTTATTTTGGTTTTTTTGAGACAGGGTTTCTCTGTGTAGTTTTGGCTGTCCTAGAACTCACTCTGTAGACCAGGCTGGCCTCGAACTCAGAAATCCGCCTGCCTCTGCCTCCCAAGTGCTGGGATTAAAGGTGTGCACCACCACCGCCCGGCTTAAGCAAAACTCTTAATTGCTAAATTTGCTAGACTTGTAGTACTATTACTTGGGAGGTTGAGACATGAGGATTACAAGTTCAAGGTCAGCCTGACCAACTTAATGAGACCTTGCCTCAAAATGAAATAGTAAATTGAGGGCTGAGGTTACAACTCACTGTAAAGCACTGGCTACTCCCTTCCTTCATGACGCTCTGTCTAACTGCAGCCCCAAGAACAGCATGGGAATGAGGGTCCTGAAACTGAGCCAAAAAGAATACCCCTTTCCTTAAGACAACACAATTTGGGGGCTGGAGAGAGGGCGCAGCAGTTAAGAGCACTGGCTATTCTTCCAGAGGACCAGAGATCAATCCCCAGCACCCACATGGCAGCTTGCACCTGCCTATAGCTGCAGTTCCAGATGGATCCAACACCCTCACAGACATATATGTAGGCATATGAAAAATAAATAAACACTGAAAAAAATCGCAATATTCTGGGGCTTCATGTAAGTTCCTGGTGTGCCTTAATTTTAAGAAAGTTTTTTTCCCCTTAATCCCTGTGCTTAAATTTTATATTAAGTTATCCTTAATAAACTCCAATTCCACTTCATTTTTAAAAAGTGGCTTAAAAGAATGAAAAAGTCCCAAGTGAAATTATAGTGTTGGAGGTGACTCTGCTTCTGACAGACTGTGTGACTGTAAACGATCTACTAAACTCAGCTGTATTTTATCACCTGTAACATGGGGCTGACGCTCCTACACTCTTAGTGAAGAACTGTATAAAACCATCGTAGAATAATGCATGCGATGTAGTGCTGGCTGCTACTGTTTGCACCTTGTTTATACTTTGGAGACAAGATCTTCTGCAGCTGAGGACGAGCTGCAACTCACTGTCCGGCTGAGGCTGCACTCACACTCCTGTGCCCGCCTCTCAAGAACTGCAATTTACAGGAAGATGCCGCTGCACTCCCAGTCCCCATGGCTTTCTCAACAAGGAAAATGTATTGTTTTATCTTCTGGTGTAAGGTCCTTTTTTACACATAAGATTTAGATTTTATATGCAGAACACATGAATACTTATGCACACACATATAAAGTATAAACATTGTAGTCACGCCTCACATAAGTAAACATATTTTGCATACATAGTGAAAAGAAAGAGATGCAATCTTACCAATTCTGGAGTAAAGTCTCTTTCTCCAAACCAATTACTTAGATATTCCAAGACACTGGTAATGGTTGCCTTTAAAAAGAGACAGAGATTGGGGTGGGGGGAGAAGAAGGGAGAGGTGGGGCAGGGTCAGGAAACATTAGAGGTAAAACTCTAAGAAGTTCAACATGAGTTCCATTAACTGTGGTTAAAAAGCAGTTCTGAGGGTTAAAATGGTTTTGTTCTTGACACCATGAGTAATGAGTAATTTCATTAGATGGCTTACAGCTAGCAACTGGCTTTTTGTTTTGTTTCTTGAGACAATGTCTCACTATGAAGCCCTGGCCTGCCTGAATTCACAATATGGAGCAGGCTGGTCTTGAACTTGTGGACATCATCCTGCCTCTGCCTCTAGAGTGCTACTATTTACAGGCATGAGTCCACATACATGGTTAGAAAGTCTTTTAAGAGAAATATTTTTATACTCTCAAGTATAAGCTTCAAGTCTCAGGCTTAAAAATCAGTTTGTAACTAATGAAGAGTTTCAAATCCTCTTACAAAAAGATCCTTAGTTTACTTACCGATTCATATTAAGTTGAAAACCAAATCTAGAGAGAAACAAACTTGGGTAGAGAGGGATTTTTTTTTTTTCAAGACAGGGTTTCTCTTTATAGCCCGGGCTGTCCTGGAACTCACTCTGTGGACCAGGCTGGCCTCAAACTCAGAAATCCCCCTGCCTCTGCCTCCCAAGTGCTGGGATTAAAGGCGTGCGCCACCACCACCTGGCTCAGGCTCTATTCCTAAAAGACTACAGAATGGAATCCCATTTGTTTTCCCCTTTTGGTCCAGTAAGTTATTAGTCTTCACGGACTACATGGTGAGGCAGGCCCTTTACAACTAGAACTGTGTCTCGGCCTTAATTATTAAGTATTGGATGCAGACTTAGCACTTATCACTGAAATGTACACAAATGAATACTTAGCACCATGTCAGGAACACAAGCTCCACTGTCAGAGGATCCTTTGATACTTGATGAAATTCTGTTTCCTCAGCTATAAAACACAGATATCAACATTCATTTCCTACACTAAAATGTAATCACTGCAGGCCTAGGCTAAGGCTGTAAATACTGGGTCAATAGCTTCAAAGCCTTTCATAGCCACTGTAAGCAAAGACTGTATGTATTAGTTGATGACACTTACCTGATTCATTCTGCTTACAATACTAAGCAAGGGAGGAAAACCAACCTGGAAAAAAAAAGACAGATTTATTAAATGAAGCAGGGCTTCATTTACTTCTGTGCAAACTGGTAAATTTCTTGCTAAACAAAAGACAGGACAGTCCAAGGGCTAGGGACCTAGCTCTGGGACAGAGCACTTAGTGAATGTGTGAGACACCGGGCTGAAGTCTCGATACTGTGGGGAAAAACAAACAAACAAACAAGAGGAAAATTGGCCAGAGAGATGGCTCAGCAGTGAAGGGCATTTGCTGACCCAAGCTCAGTTCTCAGCACCCATACAGGTGGCTCTCAATCACCTGCGACACCAGTTTCTGGGATCTGACGCCCATCTAGCCTCTGTGGGCGCCAGGCACATGTGCCTGCCTCCTCACTCATTCCTTACAGAGCTGTTATTGACTTAGCTTGCTAGTGTAGAATATATAAAACTGCCTC
This sequence comes from Grammomys surdaster, assembly GCF_004785775.1. NCBI lineage: Eukaryota > Metazoa > Chordata > Mammalia > Rodentia > Muridae > Grammomys > Grammomys surdaster. The sequence goes on from NW_021604577.1 coordinate 9,971,046, forward strand.
AAATCAACAAAGTTAATGTTTTCAAGTAGCATTTTAAAAAAGTTTCAAACTTTCAAAATTTTAGTTATTAAAATCATATTCTTAGCCAGGCATGCATGGTGGTACACATTTGTAATCTTAGCACTCAGTACTTGTGAGACTGAGGCAGCAGGATCACTGAGTGATTTTTAAAAATTTCACGTACGTCTTAGTACGTGTGTGAATGTGTGAGTGTGAGTGTGTGTGTGTGTACACGGAAGGACTACCCTCAGGAGTTGACTTTCTCCTTCCACCAGGTGGGCTCTGGTGATTGAACTCTGTCAGGCTTGAAGGTACTGAGCCATCTGCTGGCACTCACAAGGGGTTTGATGGGAACACCTTCAAACTCAGAGGCAGGTCAACTGTGAAGAACAAGAACTTAGCCACAACATGTATGATTACAGTAGCTACCCAAAGGTCTGGGTGTGGTATCATGAGGATTTGAAGCCAGGTCAATCTGGGTTACACAGTGACTTCCAGGCCAGCCTGGACAAGACTGTTTTACTGTCCTCTACAAAGTCACCAAAAACTTAAATATACTCTCAAGATTTCATGTGAAGAATAAATATTAATTATTCTAAAAATTTCCTAATTGGGCCTGGTACAGTGGTGTATACCTTTACTCCCAGCACTCAGAAAACAGAGGCAGGAGGATTTCTGTGAGTTTGAGGCCACTGTAGTCTACATAAGGAGTTTCAGGGCAGCTAGGGATACATAGTGAGTCCCTGACGATAAGACAAACAACAACAACAACAACAACAACAAAAACAAAAAAAAATATTAAGTTTTCTAATTATCATGTTTTCATTTGTTTCCGACTACTTATAAGTTAATATTTAATCCATGCCCAACATTTTAAAAACAAAGCAAAACAAAGGAAAACACCAAAATCCTAAAGTGACCCCTGAGAAGTTCACACTGGTGCTCTATGGTGTGTATTCTGATTGCCTCTTTCTCCACTAGCCTTTGTGCTTTGAATTCATATTAAATTGTTCTTATTAATTCCTAACCGTGCTTCACAAAATACCCAAATCAAAACAAACAAAGCAGCAAGCCCTGAATCCTAGGTAGACAGGACAACATACACTCATAGCCCTAGCTACCCAGATGACTCTGGGGGGAAGAAGGGGATGGCAAGGCCATCCAGGCAAGGAGACTGTCCCAAAGTAAAACAAACCAAAAGCCCTTTACTAATAGAATACTTTTTAATTAATAAGATTATATAACTAACACAAAAGGGATATGAGCCCAGTACATTGTTTTACAAACATCTTTCCCAGTCACACACCATCTTAGTCATACTTGGCTTTTGTTCTGAGACAGGGTTTCTCTGTGTAGATCAGGCTATCCTCGAACCCCCAGAGCTCTACCTGCCTCTGCCTCCTAAGTGCTGGGATTCAGTTTTGTTTTTTACAACCTGTGAAGGAGCAAGTGGCTCTGAGGTCATGAGCTGTACGCAAGCAGGTTGTGGTCTGAAGTTGGTAGAGGCTGTGAACTGACCGTTCCAATATCCTAATAGATGTCTGTAATTCTGTGTCACTTTGTGTGTTTACCTATGTCACCACCTACTTGTATGTAATCAATCCCGGGGCTTTCATCTGTAGATGGTCCAGAGGCTCCTTCAGCACACAACCTTTCACCCAGACAAAATTTTTTCCAGCCTTCTTCATCTTCAGATTTTGGCTGAAAAGAAAAAAAAAATACTTACTTCTATTTATTTACTTTTATATATTAAACAATAAAAAACCATGAAGGCAGAAGAAATCACCAAAGGGTACTTCAAATGCAAGAAAAATAAACAAATAAAAATTTTGGCTCATTTTTTTCTTAAAACAAACAAACAAACAAACAAACAAACAAAAAACAACCAAGAAGTGAAGGTTTCCTACATCCTATCTATCCCAACACAAAGACACGGTGTTAGTTAAGGACTTAATTGTATATGTCGTGCTCCAAATTCCTACGCTGAAGCTCCCACCGCCAGAACTGCAGGCTGTGACTGCCTCTGGAGACATGACCTTCCTCATAAGAGTGAAGTCTAATCCAATCTGATGGCCTCTTTTCCAAAACCAAAACCATTTCTATTATTCATGTGTGTGTGTACATAGAGAACAACTATTATGAGGCAATAATACCCAAGAACACCTTCTGACGTCTCAGTCTTACTTACTTATTTTACTATAACTGATACATCATCGATACTCTATTTTGATCCTGACAACTTTCATAGACCCTAGATCTCTCAAGATAAGGTGAATTAAAACAGTCATGGGCCAGGCTTGGTGGTACATGCCTTTAATTCCAGCACTCCAGAGGCAGAAGCAGGCAGATTCCTGTGTCTGAGGTTAGCCTGGTCTACACAATGAGTTCCATACCAGCTGGGGTGATATAATGATACCCTCAAAAAAAAAAAAAAAGACATGAACTGGTTCAGGCTACTACTATATCAAACTGATAAACTTACATAATGGTATACGAAGGAAAATAAAAATAACATGGACTAAACAATTAACCCTTTAAGGACTAGACTATGGATTATTTCACACAGGTACACACTGGGCAATGTAAGACAAGAAACTCACGTACCATTGTCACATTACTATCCAACTGTTGCGATTTCCAGTGATTTCTATGTTTGTGCACACTCTAAGGAAAAAAAATGAATCATCTTCAAAGAATGAAAAATTAAAAAGCTTTTGGATAAATTTTAAAAATCCATAGAAAATATATACCAATATGTCTCTAAAGATTAGAACGATTTGGTAACTCATTCATAAATACTTGTGTATTTATAATTTTTCTAATTAGTCTAAGGACAGAAATACACCCGAAGGAGGTTACATTCATTAAAAGGGACACTTGCGGGGGCTGGTGAGATGGCTCAGCGGTTAAGAGCACTGACTGCTCTTCTAGAGGTCATGAGTTCAAATCCCAGCAACCACATGATGGCTCACAACCATCTGCAATGAGATCTGATGCCCTCATATGGGTGTCTGAAGACAGCGACAGTGTACTTACATATAATAAATAAATAAATAAATAAATAAATAAATCTTTAAAAAAAAAAAAAAGGGACACTTGCCTGTCGAACAGTTGAAAAATGTGCCACTTGTTGTTGCTGCCACTGAAGTGTTGGGGAATAACCTTCAGGGGCAGGCTGGCATCCCGAAAGCTGGAAGTCAGTTCACAAATGTTAGAGTCAATGTTAGTGTTGTAACTAGAACCTTAATGCCTCTGCAGAATTAGAGTAAAAACGTTTCAGTGAATGACAAGATTATATAAGAAAATAAAGGTACATTTTATCAGAGCAGAAAAGCAATCTATGGAGTTAATAAAGGAGGCCCTTTGTCATCTTACTAATAAAATGTGGACTGAATGATTATGGGTGAAGATTCTATGAAATCTAAATGTTATGAACCCGAAGAATATAATAATTTTTTTTTTTTTTCCTGAGACAGGGTCTCTCTGTGTAGGCTTGGATAGCTGGAACTCACTCAGATTACTAGATGAGGCTGGCCTTGAACTCACAGAGATCCACTTGCCTGTCTACCAAATGCTGGGATTAAAGGTGTGTGCCACCACCAGGTAGATGAAGAATACAACCCAGTTCTGTTTTTTCTGTAACAGTGAAGAGAAACAAACAAACAAACAAAAAGACATATACCCCAAATAAAGAATATGGGGATGGTCAAATAGACCCGAGAACTTAAAGACAATTGACTTGAAAAGGTCTACTTGATTTCTTTCACCTTGTTGAGGGGTGAGGATTAGCATGGTGATGGTTGCAAACAAGGTGGTTAAAGACTCTACATGCCTAATCTGACTTTTCTTTTTCCAAAATAGCACACAGTTAACAAATGGTCGGGTATTGAGCCGGAGAAGGCTCAGCAGTTAAGAGAACTAACTGGCTGCTCTGCCAGATGCCAGCACCCATCTGGCAGTTCATGACCATCTGTAACCCATCTATTACCCATCTATAACCCATCCATAACCCATCTATAACCCATCTATAACCCATCTATAACCCATCCATAACTCATCTATAACCCATCTATAACCCATCCATAACCCATCCATAACTAATCTATAACCCATCTATAATCCATCCATAACCCATCCATAACTCATCTATAACCCATCTATAACCCA
>NW_021604577.1:9975222-10010432 GCF_004785775.1 Grammomys surdaster
ATCCATAACTCATCTATAACCCATCTATAACCCATCCATAACTCATCCATAACCCATCTATTACCCATCTATAACCCATCTATAACCCATCCATAACTCATCCATAACCCATCCATTACCCATCTATTACCCATCTATAACCCATCTATAACCCATCTATAACCCATCCATAACTCATCCATAACCCATCTATTACCCATCTATTACCCATCTATAACCCATCTGTAACCCATCTGTAACCCATCTGTAACCCATCCATGACTCATCTATAACCCATCTATAACAGTAGCTGAAGCTCTCTTCTGAAATGCAGGTTTACATGCAGCAGGTCACTCGTACATACAATAAACAACGAAATAGAAACAAGTCTAAAAAAAAAGTGTTTAAAAACCCAGATAATCAGGTATCATCTTCTAACAAAACTCAGTGGGGTAAATTTGAAAACAAAACAAAACAAAAAACGAAGTATACATGAAATCATGTGTCATCTAGTGAAAGCATGTAAAGTGATATAAAACCTTATAGCGCACTAATTGAAATATCCTAATTATAAACATTAAAGGAATTACTTCGAACATAAAAAAGTTATTAAAAACCTTCAGTAGCCGGGTGGTGGTGGCGCACACCTTTAATCCCAGCACTTGGGAGGCAGAGGCAGGCAGATTTCTGAGTTCGAGAGTTCGAGGCTAGCCTGGTCTACAGAGTGAGTTCCAGGACAGCCAGGGCTACACAAAGAAACCCTGCCTCGAAAAAAAAAACCAAACCAAATCAAAAAAAAAAAAAAAAAAAAAGCTGATAAAAAAAAACAAAAACAAACAAACAAACAAAAAAACCCTTCAGAAACAGAAAAACCTAACTGCAGGTTAAATTCCCTGAGGAAACACCTCCCCATTCCTGATTTTTTTTTCCCTCCTGAGATAGGGTCTCCCTATGTGGCCGTGGCTGTCTTGGAAATTACTATGTAAACTGGGCTAGCGTTGACCTTCCAGAGGCCTGCAAGCCTGACTCACTAGTGCTGGTGTTAAAACCATGTACTTTTTATAAATGTCTGAGAGCTTTGCTTTTTTTTTTTTAACTTAAAAGTTTTCATTACTTTATGTGTATGAGTGTTTTACCTGCATGCATGTCTGTGCATGCTTAGTACCTGAAAAGGCGTAAAGAGAGCATCAGATCCCTGGGAACTAGAGCTAGAGATGGTTGTGGGCTACCATCTGGTGCCTGGAACTGAACCTGCATCCTCTGGAAGAACATCCAGTGCTCTTAACCATTGAGCCATCTCTCTAGCCCTGGAGTTTTAACTACTGAGTGCTATTTATTCTCTTCATGCACTGACCAGATGATGGAATTACCTGGTTAATTTTTGTGCCCTTCAGGAGTCTAATACTGTACAAGCACAGGAAACTTTCCTTTTTTCTTTCTGAGATGAGTGTCTTATATATTCCAGGGTAGCCTAGAACCTTCTATATAGTTGAGAATGATATGGACCTGCTGACTCTTTTGTCGCTACCCCTAAGTGCTAGGATTACAAGTGTGCTTACCAACATGCCTGGTCTGCAAAGACCTTTTCTTTATTTATTATCCTCTGTGTGTTCCTAGTGCCCAGCACAACCTAACTGCTCAATAAAAAGTGTGCTGGATAAGCAAATAAATAAAAACTATGGACATAAAGGGTAGAAAGGTGCTAACATTTGTGTTTCTACTCTGAGAAGACAATACCAGGTCAAATTGAGAAAGTGTACAATGCATTAGCTTGAAAATAAGTATAAAGGTATATCCAAAAAAAATCTTTTATTGATTTATAAAGGTCAATATTAGTAAGCTATTGAATTACTTTTTTGGGGGGGTGGAAGAGGTAACCTTTTAAATGATACACAAACACATTTTTCAGAGGTTCTCCAGGCTGACCTCCAAACCAAAATGCTCCTGCGTTAGCTTCCAAGTAGTGTCTAACTTTGTAAGGAACAATGTAATCTTATACACACCATAACGGATATTCTTGATATGATAGGAAAAGCTTTAGTCTTGTGTATGTGTGTGTGTTGTAAAAATATTCCCAGGTGGTTAGTAAAACTCACAGAAACGTTCACACTTTGCTTCCTTTTCAGCTTCTTTGGGTCAATCTGGGCTACCACAACATCTGGGCACTGGGCTGCTTCGATCCTACAAGTAATACATATATGATACTTATAAAAATTCAAGCTCCCAACGAAAGAACAAACCCCCTTACACCTGGATTAAAAGCAAAGAAATTTAAGATCACACGTCTTAACGTGCCATCAAGTTCAAAAGATATTTGCCAACCGTAGGCTGTAATAAATACAAGGGCCTTAAAGTTCCTGGACGTCCCGAAAGATAGGAACCCAAACAGGGGAGAGACTGTTGCACACCAAGGGTCGAGCGCGACACCAGGGCTCTACACCCAGGGGCACGAGAGACAACCAGCCCACTAGCACAGGACAAATATCACTCACTGCACCCTCCTCAGGTATTCCTGAGGCGTCCTGGGGGGTACCGAGGGATCGAAACCTTCCGTCAAGTCACAGGGCTCCACAGGTAACAACCGTGGCATCAACTCTTCCACCGCAGACTCGGCTGGAACCCATGCCATGGTACTTACTCCCGCCAGTCTCTATTGGCGCCAGCGCCTAGCGTAGGTACGGCGCAGGCGCTCAAGCGACCTCCGCCGCGGCCACGGGCCACCGGCGTAAGGGGGCGGAGCCGCACAGGAGCGGACCTGCTGTTGCATCCAGCTTATGGCTCCGGTGGTGGAATGTAGCGCGCGAGAATAATTCCTGGCAGAAGTGGTTCCTAAAGAGTTTCTAGGTCGCTTTACTTAATTCCGTTTTCTCTTCTAAAGCTTAGGTAGAGGGGCGGGGACTGAGGATGAACTTTGTAATCTTTAATATTTTTTGAAATTAATGAACAATATTGCTATACTCGCTATTTATTTTTGTAGTTCCAAAGTCTTTAACCATTTGTAAACGCTTTACTTTCATCCAAATCTTACAGCCGCTTTAATGTGGCGTCTTTCTGATTTCGCGGGGGAACAGAGTGGATGAACACAGAACTTTTTGTTGTTGTTGTTTTGTTTTTTACTTTTTCGAATAGCATCTTAATGTTTAGCTGAGGCTATTCTGGAAATCATTAGGTAGCTCAAGGAACACCAGACTTGTAGCGATCCTCTGGCCTCGGCTTCGGGAGTACCAGGTATCACACCTGGATACTTTTTAGATTTCTGAGACTGTCTCTTCTGTGGCCTAGAAGGGTCTACGGTTTGTAATGTGACAAGCTGGACAGCTTTTTTTTTTTTTAACCTTGATTATTGAGATTACAGGCATGAGCCATCACCACTAGCCTAGTGAGATAATTTAGGAACTTTAAAATTACTATTTTGCGATTGCATGTGGGTAGGCGAGTGCGTGTCATAGCAGGTGCGGAGGTCAGAATACAACTTTTGGGAGTAAAATTTCTTTTTCTCCGCCTGGCGGTGGTGGTGCACGCCTTTAATCCCAGCACTTGGGAGGCAGAGGCAGGCGGATTTCTGAGTTCGAGGCCAGCCTGGTCTACAGAGTGAGTTCCAGGACAGCCAGGGCTACACAGAGAAACCCTGTCATTTCTTTTTCTCTGCCTCGTGAGTTCTAGGGAAGTGAGGTTACTGAGCTGAGCCTTCTCATTGGTTCATTGCCTCTTGATACAGACGAAAATTCAAAATTAGAAGAATCTGAGCATCTTTTTTTTCTAGCAAATACTTCAAATATTGTTAACTAGTGCTTCGTTCTTTCTCCGCTTGAACACACAGATAAAATATCAGGAAAAAGACTTGGGAGAGCTTTTTATATATACCAGAAAACAGAAAAACAATCATTCAAACAAACAGCAGACGCGAAAGCTACATCTGGTGGCTAACAATTTTTCTTCTTCGTTGCTAGCAATGTCCCTGTCAGGTATTTTAACCTTAATATTAAAGAACGAACTCCGGATCCGTGGAGCTTCTGAGCAGAGATGTTCTGCCACGTCCCACCTTTTACTACTCCGGTTACATCCTTTCCGCCACACGCCCTGCCAATCGCTGCCTGCTTGCCCCGCCCCTTCCTGAATTGTCCCCGCCCTCTGCTTTGCTTGGCCATCTTTCACGCTGGCCCCACCCTCTTTATTACTCCGGTTCACCTTTTCCGCCACTCATCCCGCCCATTACCTCCTGCGCACCCCGCCCCTTCCGGGACAGTTCCCGCCCCTTTGCTCCCGCTTGCCCCGTCCCTCCGTTGGTCGCACCTCCTCGCCTTCTCCCATTTGACGTGGCAGAGGCGGCACCAGCCTTGTTGTCCTGGCCCAGGCCCTCCTAGAGGCCGGGGGCGGGGCGGTGCCGCCCCTGATTGCGGTGCCACGGCTGCTATAGGGCTTTGGAGGCAGACTGTGCAAGGCGGAGGCTGTGGCCGTCACGGAGCTCCTAGGAAGGTACCGTGGTACGGACTGGTGTGGCAGTCACCTCTGCTCCACCGGGGTCTTAATCGGAGCTGGGAGGCGGGCAGCGGGATGGAGTCTTAGGACTGTGTCGGCTCTGACCTGTCTGTGTTCTAGCCTAAGCACCTAGGCGTGCCGGAGGCTGTGGCCCAGCGCCGAACCAAGAGCGCTGAGCCCTATGCTTGTCATGGCGACGGAGGACACTCGTCTCTAGTCCTCCTAGTTTAGGTGGAAGGACGGGAGTGGGATGGAGAACGACGGTCTGAGCATCTGGCCCTGCACCCACCCTCACCTCCTGCGTGACACGCTTTCCCCTTCCCTGCCCAGGGCTCCTGTGTCCCGGGGCCTCTAGGTTCGTTTCTTGACTGCTCAGGAGTGCCCTAGACTTTGAACCCAGGTGACTACATCACCCGTAATTCAGCCTTGGGCCTTATAAAGGTTAAAGAGAAAAATACCAGGTATAGCTAGTGCCTTGGGACTTGATTACTAATGGTCAGTTTTCAGAACTGAGCAATCCCATACACTGGGGCATTTATTCTGTCTGTAGAGCTTTACTTTTTATGGGAAAGGAAGAGTAAGAGTTACAATAAATCCATAGGTAGACTAGAGTGGAGACTCTAATTCATCAGCTAAACTTCTGTCGTGTCTTAACACAACCCCACCCTAAGCCACGGATAACTAGGCATATTTGCTGAAAGAAATTTAAATGCATATTAAAGTTTCCTTTTTTTCCAGTATCTTCAGAAGCCCTTCGTTTTTAATTGTCACAACGACCTATATTATTGCCCCACATTTCTCATATAGCTGATATGAAATTTGAAGGCCAGAGAAATTTATTGCCCAAGGGCAAAACATTTATTACTCAGTCCATTTCATTGGAAATTTTACAATTGGGGCTGGGAAGATGGCTCAAAAGTTAAGAGCACTGGTTGCTCATCCACATGAATACACATTCACAGTCACAGAAACACGCGCGCGCGTGCGCGCCCGCGCACACACATACACACACACACACACACAGAATTCACTACTGGCTTACAACCATTTGTAATGCACATACACACACAGTGGCTCATTACTTAAAACCATTTGTAACACACCCACACACCTATCCTCTCAACCCCCTCCAGGGTCACTACTGGTTTACAAGCAACTCCATTGGTAGAGGGTCCACCGCCCTCTACTGGCTTCCACAGGTACTGCACACACATAATATACAGACAGATACAGGCAAACACCAATACACAAAAATGAAATAAATATATATATAAAAGAAAATTTGCAACTGAAAGGTAGGGAGGTAAAATGATAACAGGTAACTAATTTACTTAAAATTTGTATGTTTTCCCATTAGGAATGCATAAGGAGGTTAAAATGGAGTAGAGAAAACCATTACTATGGAAAGCCTTTCAGGATATAAGAAAGTGTTTGCTGTGTTATGTTAAAGTGACATGATGCTTTGGTTCTATCAGGAGAAACTATTTAATTAAAATAGTTCTCACTGCTATAAATTATTAAACAATGTGACTTTTTTTTTTTAAAAAGATGAGTTTGTTAAATCTGCATTCTAACAATATTTTAGGATGTGTGTGTGTGTGTCTGTGTGTGTGTGTGTGTGTGCTTGTGTTTTAAACAAGTTCTCACTATGGCTGGTCTGGATCTGACAAGAGATCCACCTGCCTCTGCTACCTCCTGAGTGCTAGGATTAAAGTCCTGTTCCAACAAATTTGGCTCTCTTTTTAGGCTAATGTTCGTATTAGGGGATAAGGTGCTTGCCATGTATGTCATGACAATAAGGAGGTTTGTGAAAGGACGTTTGAGGTGGGCTTTGTGATTTGAAGCGTGAACAGTCACTACTTTGGCGGGGAGTAAGGAAGTTGTGCAGGACGATGGAACTGGACCAAGTAAGAACAGGGTGCCGCTTGCGTCAAAAGATTGCTGGGAGGTGAGAGCGAGCGGCAGCGAGTGGGTCTGTGCCTTTAGAGCAGACAGAGACATTGGGAGAAAAAACCTGAGCAAGAGGGAAGTTGTGCCCACATATGACGCAGGTGACATTTTGTATGTCCTAATAAAATATAAGGATGTGGAGTAGAATTCAGTCCAGGGGCTCAGCCATCAAGAGCATCGGTTACTCTTCCAGAGGAGCAGGGTTTCTCCAGCACCCACGTGGCTGCTCACAACTGTCAGTAACTCCAGTTCTAGGGAATCTGACACCCTCACGCATGCACACAGGCCAATTACCAGTGTACATACAATAAAAATAAATCAGTCATTTAAAGACACATTCTAGACATAGGTCCAGGCCACAGCCTGTCATAGAAAGTTAACCCTGCTGTTGCTTAAGTGTGAACGCTTTCTGAGTCTTTTAATCTCTCCGAGAGGGAACAAAGACAGTGGTTCTCAGGACCTCCTTATACTGTTAAACAGTATTGAGGATCCAAAGAAAAACGTGTTTATTTTTATGTCCTAAAAGAACAGAAACAAAACCAACAACAAAACCAGCATGTGAAGAAGTCTGCATTCTAACAGAGGAGGGAGAAGGGGAAGCAAAGAAAGATGATTCTTATTCACGCAGTCATTTTCCTACGTGTGATCTCTGCTCCCGTTCTCCCCTCCCAGAAATTTCAGTTTTGATTCTCTTAGACAGGGTCTCATTCTGTCAACCGGTAGCCCAGCTTACAGCACTTCTTCTGTCTTAGTCTCCCTAAGTGCCGGTGTTGCAAGCATGCGCCACAGTGCCTCTCCCTGCTGCTTATACCACATGGGCTTATTTCTTCTTCTTCTAAGGATGGAGCCTAGTAAGCAGGCCAGCAACAGATGGGAAGTCACTCAAGCCTGCTGGTTTCCGTCAGCCTCATCCACCAGTGTGCGTGAATTAATCCCACAGAATTAATCCTAGATACGACAACATCTAAGTTCCTTCCCAGCTTGGTCTAACAGCATTTTTATTGACTAGAAACTTATTTCTCAGTTTTGGAAGAAATCCAAATCAAGATGCTATATTGGGCATCTGGTGAGGGCCTGTTTTCTAGTGCATACGTGGTACATTGTAGTTTATTTTTACATGGCAGAAAAGGCGGTAGAGTTTTCTGGAGCCTTTTAAAAATAAGGCTACAAATTCTATTCATTTAAAATCAAGTTCTTTCCCCACTGTCTTTCTTAGTAAAGTTAACATCCATATTTGTTCCCCTGACAATGTGGGTCCATAATTTTAAATTAGTTTTTTAAACTTAATTGAAAAAATTTTGTTTTATTTTTATGGATGTTTTGCCTGCATGGATGTCTTTGTACCACATGGGTGCCTGACGCCTCTGATTGTAGAGCTGCTAGATCCCCTGGAGCTGGAGTCGTAGAATCTGGTTGTAAGCTATCACATGGACACTAGGAATTGAACCCAACAGCCAGTGCTCCTAATCACAGACCCATCTCTATATCCGTGCCTAACTCCCTTTTAAGGTTTTTTTTTTTCAATATGTATAGGTACTTTGTTTGCCTTGTATATCTGTGTACCACTTGTGTGCCTAGTGTCTTTGCGGGGCAGAAGAAATCAGAGCCCCAGAACTGGAGTTACAGATGGTTGTTAGTTGCCATGTGGGTGCTAGAAACTGAACTGAGTTGCTCTGCAAAGAGCTATGAGTGTTCATAACTATTGCCGTCTCTCCAACTTCAATCTTTTTTAACCCTGATTGCTTTTATTTTGTGCATTAATATTTGGAATTCTATACTTTTGTGTATTTGGGTTCTTTAGCTTTCATTCATGACTGACCACTCTTTCCAGCTTAAGAGCCAGAGGCAGGACTGTACTCTAGATGGGGAAGCCAGCACCCTAGCCAGCTAGTTAGAAGGTAATAAGATACCTGGTTGTGGTGATACATGTTATAATCCCAGCACTTGGGAGGCCCCAGCTGGAGCAGGGAGGTTTTCAGGATAATCTGGTTTTATAGTGAGACTCTTTCAAAAAAATGACAGCGAAGAAAAACAAAACAAAACAAAACCAGAAAGCCTAAACCCAGTATGAATTTACAATATTATGTTAAAATTATGTATCTCAAATGCTTTGACAAGTTAGGATTCAGTTCCTATGAGGGGGCTGTAAAATGTAAATCCTGGGGATAGCGCTTAGTAGGCATTTTGTTCATCATGCTACTAGTATTCTCTGCCTAACTTCAGGATAGCAGAAGTACCATTAAATGGTCTCCTAGAAAGTCTGATGAGAACTTGTTGTTTTATAATTAAAAACCATGTATATTTTATAATGTTATGATTTTTGTGTCTGTTTATTTGGAGGTCAGAGGACACCTTGGTTCTCCCCTTCTACCATGTGGGTCCCAGGGATCAAACTCTGTCCATCAGATCCTCTAGCAAGTGCTTTTAACCCTGTCTTACAGGTCCTTGTCAACAGTTTTAAAAGAGTGAAAATCCCGTCCTCTTACTGCCTTGCGAGCATTAGGCTCTGTAGAGGCATTACAAATTAGGAGTGGAGTTGCTATATTTTCATTTAGTCATAATTTTTATGTCAATATAAAAGATGGGAAAACATAATTACTTTTAATTTCTTCTGAGGCTTTTGGACTTTTGAATATCTTTTGACTTATGTTTCAGACAGATATAAGAATCAAGTGCTACAATGACAACCTATTTGGAATTTATCCAACAAAATGAAGAACGAGATGGGGTCCGGTTCAGTTGGAATGTTTGGCCATCTAGTCGTCTGGAAGCTACAAGAATGGTTGTTCCAGTGGCAGCCCTGTTTACACCTCTGAAGGAGAGACCTGACTTACCACCCATTCAGTACGAGCCTGTCCTGTGCAGTAGGACGACTTGCCGTGCAGTTTTGAATCCTTTATGGTAATTAAATACATGGAAAAACTAACGTGATACACCATTCAGAACTGCAATTTGTGCTGGGGGTTTAGCTGAGCCAATGGAGTGCTTACCTATATCATACACAGGGCCTTGCGTTCAGTCCCTAGCTTCAGATAAATCAGCACAGACCTATGATCTCAGTACTCAGAGACTGGAGGCAGGAGAATTCTGTTAAGATTATCTTTGGCTACATAGGAAATTCCAAGCTAATCTGGGCTACATGGGGGCTATGTGAGATCATCTCAACAAAGAGAAAAAGACAGTTTCTTGTTCATTTATGTAAGAAGTCCATTTTTTTTTCCTGTTTAGAGTTATAGTCAAGTACAAAGGACTTAAATTTTGCTATTCTAGTTATAGTGAATTGATAATGTGAAGAGAGCAGATACAAATGCCATTATAAAAGCTGTTATATCTTATTGACGATACTGGCTAATGGTACTGGCTATGTGTGAACCCATCTTATGACTTGTTCATAGTTGAGTTGGTGCGATATTTAAAAGGTGCTAATATATTTTGAGACAGACTTTCTCTGTGTAGACCTTGGCAGGCATGGAACTCAGAGATTTGCCTGCCTCTGCCTCCTGAGTGCTGAGATTAAAGGTGTGTACTACTACCACCCAACCAAAAGGTGCTATCATTTCTAAGGTAAATTTTCACAAAATATTTTTAAAATTTCTCTTCCTTCTGTGTCTTCTCCTGTGTAGTGTGCTAGTGAATGTAGTGAGTTCTACCTCCAAAACGCTATGGATTCTTTGGTTTGTACTTGGTATTTGCTAGTGCTGGATTATAAGTGTATGCCTGGCTCAGTCTCTCTTTCTGATTGATGTGCTTGCTATCTTACATCTTTTTTCTTTCTGAGCCTTGAGCACACCCCCTTTACCTACAGCCTGAAACCTTGCAACCTTTTCCTGTGGTTGGCTTCTTTTCCTTCAGGCTGTTCTTCAAATTCTGAAGTCACTCCTATGTTTTTTATTTGCTGTTATTTTTGTTATTGTTTTGTTATTTGTTGTTTTGAGGCAATTTCACTATGTGGCTGGCCTGGACCATGCTCTGTAGCCAGACTAGCCTTGAACTTGCTGCAGTGGTCTTGCTTCTGCCTTTGGGGTTGCAAGTGTGTACCAACACTTCTGCCCAGCAAGGCTCTGCTTTAAAGTAGCTGTTCTAAGCACATTCTCTAGAAATAGCTCTTTGTTTTCTTTATCTGTTTAATTAAAAAATAATTTGTGTGTGTGTGTGTGTGTGTGCGTACGTGTGTATGTGTGTTTGTGCATATGTGATACTGTGTGTGAGGAGGTCACTGGACAACTTTTTGGAGTTGGATCTCATCTACCATGGCTCTGGGCGTTGACCTTTGGTTGTTAGGCTTTCGTGGAAAGCACTTTGACCCAGTGAGCCATCTTGCTGGCTTTTAAATCTTTTATCACTGCTGCTTAAGTAGTATTTTCAGCTGGGTGTAATAGTAAAAGTCACTCCACACACCTCGGCCCGTTCTCAGGGTACAGTTTAGTTTAGTGATAAATGGTTGCCTAATGTATGAGGCTTGGGGTGCAACCCCTCAGCCCCAATAAAACCAGTCACTTCGATCATCGATTTTAATCCATTCATGCATTGGAATGAAATTATTCTATTTAAATTAAGGTCCTTGTAAAATGGAACTGAAATGTTGCCTAACTAATCTGTCCTTTTTTACAATAGCCAAGTGGATTATCGAGCAAAACTCTGGGCTTGCAATTTTTGTTACCAAAGGAATCAGGTAAGGATCTCTTACAGATACTAACGCTGTAATGCTGGTCATATAGGGAAATGCTTGTTTAAAAAGAGAATGAAACAGTTATGACAACATTTTTTCTTTTCATTAAGTTTCTTGGCTGCATGCGGGTGGGCAGGTGGTGTGTATACAATGTTGAACATGTGGATGGCAGAGGACAGATGGGGGATTTGGTTCTCTGCTTATAGCTTATGTGCCCAGGGATCAAGGTAGTGAGGGTTAGGTAGTGAGGGTTAGAAGCAGTGTTTTTATCTACTGTCGTCTCACCAGCCTGGAAATACCTTCTTAGTAATTACATGAGACTAGACTGGTCTACATAGTGGTCAGGACAGCCAGGGCTTGGTAGAAAATAACCTGTCTCAAACATAAAAACAAAAGCAAAAAACCAAACAACAACAACAACAACAAAAAGGCCAAAGTTTAAATGATAAGGAAATAATTTTGAATTTAAAACTGCATTTCTGTTTCTGGAAAATAATTTAGTATGTTTTTTGTTTTTCTGTTTATAGTTTCCACCTACGTATGCTGGGATATCTGAACTCAACCAGCCTGCAGAGCTTTTACCCCAGTTTTCAAGCATTGAATATGTAGTTCTGGTAAGAACAGAAAAGTAGGTATTTAAGAAAGCTATAAGTAGACAAGGGCTTATGTCAGAATAGTTGTGAAAATGGAGATGACGTTAAGGGCATGCCAGTAAATCAGGCTGAGGATTTCCCAGGTAAGGACTGTCAACGTCAAACGGTGAAGGTCAGTTCTGGCTGGAGCTATCTGATGATTGGTCAGATACTAGGCAGGACCGTGTGACTTAACCAGGAAGCGTGAAAGCATGAGGTTTATTTCCTAATCGGAAGTTCTCTTGTCATGAACTTGGTCAATAAAGTGCTAAGTCTGCTGATGTGTCCCTGAGTTTATGAATGAAACGTCCTTGAATTGGGAGAATAATTTTTCTTCCTAGTGTGAACATGGCTTTACAAAGTTGTTTATAGATTTAACTGTGTAGAGCTGGGCAGGTTAGGTCATGGCTGCCATTGCAGACCTTTGGTTGCAGAAGCAGAAGGATCAGGAGTTCAAGCTTATCTTGCTCTGTAAGTTTGAGGCTCGCCTGAACTTTATGAAACTCTGTCCCAAAACAGTAAGAATTTAAAGCATAGACATTTAAAAATGTAAGTATGGCCGGGCGGTGGTGGCGCACACCTTTAATCCCAGCACTTGGGAGGCAGAGACAGGTGGATTTCTGAGTTCGAGGCCAGCCTGGTCTACAGAGTGAGTTCCAGGGACAGCCCTGTCTCGAAACCCTGTCTCGAAAAACCAAAACCCAAAAAATAAATAAATTAAATAAATACAAATGTAAATATGTTTTTGAGACATTGTCTCTGAAGCCCTGGATAGCTTCTAACTTCCTGTGTGGAGCAGGCTGCCACTTTTCGCCTCCCGAGTGCTGGGACTAAAGATGTACACTATCATGGCTGGCCAATAAACAATACTGAATGTGGTATAGGAACAGAGTTATGTTTCACTTGAACTAGTCTCTACGTTTGTCAGACCTGGCTAGTTTTTGATTTTCTGAAAAGCTATCTCAGTCTTAGATAATTGTTTTATAAATATTAGCTTATTATTATTTTTCAGTTTGAAAATGATTTAAATAAAACTGCTGGTTTGGCTCAGTGGTTACTTGATGCTCTTAGAGAGGACCTGAGTTCAGTTCCCAGCACCCATGTCATTGTTTTCAAAACTGCCTGGAACTGCAACTCCAGTGGATCTGATGCCCTGCTCTGGACTTGAGGGCATCTGCATTAACGTACCCACACATGAAAACCCATACACGGAAACCCACACATATATGCTTAGTTAAACAGTGAAATAAACCCAAACAAAAATAATTTAAAAAATGGCTATACTTAGAGAAATACAATCATTAATTACCATTAATTAGTAGAGTGCTATTTAACTTATTCTATACAGTTTGACCAAAAACTCAGTACATGGTCTATATTATTTGGTTTATTTTTCACTGCATTTTGCTTTTAAACCAGGGTAATCTTGAATACATTGTTCTAAGTGATCCTTAAGTAAAGACTAAAGGTGTGCCCATCCCTGGCCTGAACTTTGTAGTTGTTAAAGTATTATCTGAAAAATACTTAAAAAATATTATTATTAATTATTACTACCCTTATTGGCAGCATAGTCTCATGTACGTGAGGCTGGCTTCAAGCTTTCTATGTGACGAAGATGTCTTCAGCTCTCGTTCCTCCTGGCTCTGTCTCCCCAGTGCTTGGGTCACAGGTGTGCACTCTCAGTTTGAAAAGTAATAAATCCTTATAAGAAATTAAACTGCATGTAACTAAATAGAAAACCAAAGTGGAGTTTGAGGCCAGCCTGGTCTATAGAGTGAGTTCCAGGACAGCCAGGGCTACACAGAGAAACCTTGTCTCGAAAAAAACAAAAACCAAAATAAAACCAAAGTACCCCCCTCCAATGTCTGTTTGTGTGTGTGTGTTTTTGTATGCAGATGTGTGCATGCCACAGTGTGCATTTGTGGGTCAGAAGACAATTTTCAGAAGTCAGTACTGTCCTTCTACTATGGGTCCTGGGGGTAGACTCAGGTCATCAGGCTTGTCCCACAGTGCACAGCGCTGAGTCATCTTGTCACCCTTTAAACTTATTCTTTTTCTCAGTGCTGAGTCTGGATCTCTCTCCAGGACCACACATGTGGCATGTTTCTTCTTTGTATGGCTTCCTTAGAATTCCATTGTACACACGTATTAATAGATTTCACTGTTTACATTTTTAATTAGTTCCCGATTGTCTTGAATATTGTGCTAAAATGTTAATAGCTTTATAAATGCCTTTCTTACTGCATTTTGTTTTTAAAGCGTGGTCCCCAGATGCCTTTGATATTTCTCTATGTGGTTGATACTTGCATAGAAGATGAAGATTTACAGGCTCTGAAGGAATCCATGCAGATGTCACTGAGCCTTTTGCCACCTACAGCTTTGGTTGGACTCATTACTTTCGGGAGAATGGTGCAGGTTCATGAGCTTGGATGTGAAGGCATTTCAAAGAGTTATGTCTTCCGAGGAACAAAGGACCTGTCTGCCAAACAACTGCAGGTGAGTAAGAGTGGGAGTGTTGAACCTGCTTATCTATGTACTATATATGTTAGCAAATACTTTCTAGATGCATGTACTTTTAAAAATATGATGACTCGTTCTGTTATAATTGCATTATGACAAGGCTTTAACTTTACTGTTGATATCAGTCTTATTTCTTGTGCAATTTAACTGTCATACAAATGAAAGACTTTTCTACTTTACATAGAGTGTCTTGGATATCTCTCCATGACCACATATATAACCTGTTTCATTTCTGTGATGGCTTTATTAGAATTTAGCTCTATACACTTCCTGGGATCTCACTGTGTACATTGTTTAGATAGTGACTAGTTGTGTATAGATGCATGTGTGTGGATGGAGGCCTTAGGACAACCTAAGTAAGGCCTTGTTCATCATCATGTGTCCTCTACTTTATGTTTGTCTTTTCTTTATTGTTTGAGACAGGATCTTTCATTGGCCTAGAACTTGATGATTAGGCTGGCTGGCTGGCCCTGGAGCCTCAGAGATCCATCCACCAGTCTCTGCCACTCTAGTGGATTGTAGTGTTTGCACCATTACACTCAGAGTTTTTAATGCATTGTGGGATTGAACCCAGGTCATCATGCTTTCGAGGCAAACACTTTACTGACTACACTGTAGCTAGCCCAAGACTATCTACTTTTAACTGTGTCTTTAAAATTTGAAGTGACTGAAGGTATTTTACTAGTCTCCACCTCAGCCTCCTAAGTTCAGGGCACAGGTTTACATCACTGTGCCTGTCTCTAAAGCCTGTTCTTCTTGTCGGTTTGTTGATAAGGAAAGAGACAGTGTGAGAATTTGTTAAAGATCTTTTGAGATGGTTGAGTGTGTTTATGTGGAAGAGAAGGAGACTAAAGAGGATGAGTGAAAGTAAGAGATGGGCCTAGGAAGCTTCCGAGGAGGAGGTGGCATTCTGTTCGGAGGACAGGAGGCAAAGGACTCTAAAAAGGAGGACCATTTGTTTTTGTGAAGCTGGAGAAATGGGTGCAGGTTGAATATCTAAAATTCCTTGAAACAGAAGTGTTTTGGAAGTTTTGGAACTCTATGTAGACGAGGTTGGTCTTAAAGTCTCAGAGATTTGCCTGCTTCACCTCATGAATACTAGGCTTTTTGGAATATTCTTATACATGGGTATGGGAAAAATAGGATACATTCTCAGAAATGGGTCATTAGGTAGTTTTGTCACGGTGTGAACATAGAGTACTTCTGTCAGCTAAGAAGTTCTGACATGATAGGGGATGTACTCTCAGGGGCCCACCATTGTGTGTGGTCCATTATTGACTGAGATGTCATTACGTGGCATGACATTGTACAGAAAGAGATATTTTGGGGATGACATCCAAGTATAAGCTAAAATAACTGATGCATGTATGATATATGCATGGTATATGTATGATATATATATGATGATGATGATATATATATATGCATACATATGTATACAACCTGGATGTATGGAATATGTCTAGCACATCTCTACTTTGACTGTACTGTATGATGTGACGTCATGTGTGGAATTTTCCATTGTGGCATTCTGGTGACACTTAGAACCATTCAGGTTTTGGAGCATTTCAGGGTTTGAGTTTTTAGATTAGGTGTACAGCTGTTATAAGGAGGGTCTGCTTTTCAGGATGGTCGCAAGAATAAAACAGATTATGCTTTAAAATGTTCACTTTTGTTAATTGTAAATGATACATTTTTAGAGAGAAGTTTAGTTCTCACTGTGGTCACTTAAATTATATGATACAAGTATGGCATTGAGAACAGGCAAGTGATTGTCAATACAAGAAACGTGTTCTTTTAGTGTAACATTTTTATCTTCTTTCTGTGTTCAGCTACAAAAAATCTGGCCTTTCTGCACAGATAGTTGGAGATTCCAGTGTTAAAGTCTTCTAGTTGTTTAATTGTAAATTTCTCCTCGTTGTGATATTCAGTGTTGTGTAAATAGCAAAATCTGGATTAAAATCTTGTGCTATTTACATTAAATAACCTCAGACGAATTTTATAACTGCCTTTTTTTGTCTTTATCCTCCCACCTTTAAAGATTAAAAAAATGTTACATTTCTTTATTTTGTGTAGCTCTCTCTTTCTCTCCCTCTCTTTCCCTTTTTCTCCCTCTCCCTCCCTCCCTCTCTGTCTGTCTGTCTCTGTGTGTGTGTGTACATGGCGCTGTGCACACGTTGACATCAAAGGACAGCTTGTGGTATTGGCTCTCTCTTACATGTGGCATTCAGGCCCTGGGAACTGAGTTTAGGCTGTCATGTG
The DNA here is from genome assembly GCF_004785775.1 of Grammomys surdaster. Lineage (NCBI taxonomy): Eukaryota > Metazoa > Chordata > Mammalia > Rodentia > Muridae > Grammomys > Grammomys surdaster. The sequence continues at coordinate 9,991,714 of NW_021604577.1, forward strand.
TGACAGCAAGCATCTTCACCTGTTCGGTTATCTCTTTCCTCCCTGTTGAAACAGTGCCTTGTTATGTCTCCCAGGCTGCCTTTGTTAAGTCTGTTTCCGCAGTAGTCCGTGCATCACTGGACCTAGCTTGTCATTATTATTATTTTGTGAGAATAATATTTCTAAAGTGTTTAGCTCAGAATTTGGTGCACAGTGAAAAGTTGATGTTTCTGGTGGCAGTCCAGGAGCACTGCAGAACTAGGTCAGTTATTTTTCTTTGTAGACTTTCTGATTGTTAAATACTTTTGCCATAATACTAAATAATACTAAGCATTTCTAGATTAAGAAAATTGCAGTAAAGTAACTTTTTTTTTTTGGTTTTTCGAGACAGAGTTTCTCTGTGTAGCCCTGGCTGTCCTGGAACTCACTCTGTAGACCAGGCTGGCCTCGAACTCAGAAATCCACCTGTCTCTGCCTCCCAAGTGCTGGGATTAAAGGTGTGCGCCACCACCGCCCAGCTGTAAAGTAACATTTTTATGAATAGAAAAGGATGATGTACATCTGTGAAATCCAGAACAAAACTGGTATTTTTATAAGACATTTAGCTTGAAAATCATGAATTAATTTATATCCCCAATGTGATTCTATGTACTGTTGTTTTAAAAAGATTTTTTTATTTAAAAAGTGTGTAAGTGTGTGTGTGTGTGTGTGTGTGTGAGAGAGAGAGAGAGAGAGAGAGAGAGAGAGAGCGCACAGTTGTCTGCAGAGGTAGAGAGCATTGGGTTCCCTCGAGCTCGGGTTATCCGTGGTGCCACCTCTCCTCTCCTTTGTGTGCTTCCTCATAACGCTGCAGTTACACTTTTATACTGCTTTATTAGGTAGCCTCATTCCTTCTAGATTTGTAACTACCATGGGAGCAGAGAGTTGTTTTTTTTAAACCACTGTATTCTTGCTGCAGAGTAGGTATTTAAGATGACAGTTGCTGAAGGGGATGAATGCATTTAAGCTAAGAAGAAAGACATTTATGTTCATCATTAATGTACTATGGCTTAATTAGATAAGAAGTACTTCTAGATTAATGTCCTTTTCACCCCATCATCCCGTGTACTTGGCTCTTATGGTGATGGCTGTGGGGGGAGCTCAGGCTCCACAGCTAGACCGTTTGGCTTCTGGGAAAAGCAGCCTTACGCTTATTTTGTGTTTCTAATTTGTAGCACCTTCAGCTTAAGAAGCTGATAAACAATGTGGGAGTAAATAAACTGATCTGACCAAATCGTGTCTTTACAGGAAATGCTGGGGCTCTCTAAAGTACCCGTTACTCAAGCCACACGTGGGCCTCAGGTACAGCAGCCACCTCCTTCCAATAGGTAATTAATATAGCAGACAGAATCCTGTAGTTCAAGCAGGTTCTTGCTGAAACATATCATGCCCTCAACTTGGACAAAGACGTTAGGTGATATGTAATATTAAGTACTGTTAAGAGTATAAATAGATTGGAGTAGTATATGGTTTTAAAAAACAAACTTAACTTCTTGTGGCCGTTTCTTTTTTACTGAAATGGTTCTTTTTTTTTTTTTTTTTTTTTTTATTATATGTAAGTACACTGTAGCTGTCTTCAGATACCCATATGAGGGCATCAGATCTCATTGTAGATGGTTGTGAGCCACCATGTGGTTGCTGGGATTTGAACTCATGACCTCTAGAAGAGCAGTCAGTGCTCTTAACCGCTGAGCCATCTCTCCAGCCCCAATGGTTCATTTTTTATCATTGTGATGTTACGAGTTTAGTTTTGATATGTTTATTTTTATTTTTAAGTTCATAGAATCTTTATGTGGTTTGTGGACAACTATGCAAAAATAGGGCCTCAAAAGCTTTTAATTTGTCTTTATTGGTAGCTATTTCTTTTAATCAAAGGTGCTATTACTAAAATTGAGTTAACTGATCTATCTTCTAATTATTTTGGTAACCTTGGTACTAAAATAACTTGATAGCAATTGATCAAGTTCCTTGGCCAGTAGCTGCATCCCTGGGAGTGACACACACTGTAGAATGGGGCCTAGGAATAGCAACCTCCCTTCTTCTGAGGACAGGGTCTCACCTCATGGAGCCAGGTTGGGCTTAGACTTTGATCTCTTTATCGTCGTCATGCCTCTACCTTCTTAGTGCTAGGACTATAGGCATGACCACCATGGCTGACCCATTCCTCTCTCCTTCCTTCTCCTGCTTCCTCCTTTCCCTCTGCCTCCTCTCTTTTCCCACCCAATGAAGCATGTACTGGTATGTGTGATGCTGGGATCCAGCCTCGGCTCTCACACCCTAGATAGGACCTCTGACTGAACTGCATTTCCCATAACAACCTGTTTTCTTTCTTTTTTTCTTTTCTTTTTTTTTTTTAAGATTTACTCATTTATTTATTTATTTATTTTAAAAGATTTATTCATTTTATGTATAGGAGTACACTATGGCTGTACTTCAGATACACCAGAAGAGGACATTAGATCCCATTACAGATGGTTGTGAGCCACCATGTGGTTGCTGGGAATTGAACTCAGGACCTCTGGAAGAGCAGTCAGTGTTCTTAGGTGCTGAGCCATCTTTCCCGCCCCGATTTACTCATTTATTTTACGTATATGAGTATACTGTCGCTGTCTTCAGACAAACCAGAAGAAGGCATAGGATCCCATTACAGATGGTTGTGAGCCACCAGGTGGTTGCTGGGAATTGAACTCAGGACCTCTGGAAGAGCAGCTAGTGTATTTAACCACTGAGCCATCTCTCCAGCCCCCTCCAACCTGTTTTCAAAGAAACACTCCAGTACATTCTGCTGCACATAGAACATGGTGAACTACTGGTCTGCTGTGTGTCATGTAGCTTTTTCTATTTTTAAGAGAACTTCGTAAACTATCACAGTTGTAAATGGCTTTTGTTTACTGTTGTTTTGCAGGTTCTTACAGCCAGTACAGAAAATAGACATGAATCTAACAGATCTTCTGGGAGAACTTCAGCGAGACCCTTGGCCTGTACCACAAGGAAAGAGACCTTTGCGTTCCTCGGGAGTGGCACTTTCTATAGCTGTAGGACTGCTTGAGGTAGTTATGATGAAAACTTAATTTTGAAGTGTAAGAGTTTGTGTGTGTGTGCGCACGTGCGCACGTGGAAAGCAAAGCACCATGGTGATGCTTGTTGTGGGCGTCCTTTCGGCTTTCCTTCCTCCTTTTCCTTCTTCCTTGCTCCACCGTCATCTTTGCCATCCGTTTCTTCTCTGTTACTGTACAGCTCGTGCTGAGCTGAACTGACAGCAGTTCAGATAACGTAGACTTCTGAATACAGGCCTGTTCTGTACACTACCACATGTGGACCCTTTCTTCTCTCAGTCTGTAATCAGTGTACAGTACTTTATTTTTTTAAAGCGCCACACAAAGAATAGGTTGTCACCTGTATGTCTGTCTGTGAGTTGGGTATTTCTCCAGGCTTGATTAATATCCTGTAGTGGCTGGCTCAAGGAACTTAGGGAAACCCTTTCCTTGTGTATCACTTACAAAGAGAGTTAACAGAAGCCACACCTGGTAGAAGAAATACATATAGCTGAGACATGAGAGGGAGGGCATGTCTTCTCTCCATAGCACGCAGGAGAAAGCAGCATGGGCTCAGCTATCCAGGAACTCCCCACATACAGCTCGTATGATTTTCAATTATCTCTGTGTTTGTCTGTGGGTGAGCAGACGTGCTCTCAGTGGTCAGAGGCAGAGCTGGAGTTAGGGTGTTTGCAAACCATCTGACAGAGTTGCAGGAAATGGAACTTGGTTCTTCTGGTTGGAGAGACTTCTAGCCCCTGATTTTTTTTTTTTAAGATTTATTTGTCTTTATTTTGTGTGTTTTTTTATGTCATTAGTTTATTTACAATTTTTTTTCTAGTATAAGAGTTCAAGGGTTTAATCCAATTTTTAGATCATATCTCTTAAACTTTCTTCATTCTGTTAAAGGGATGAATTAAATATCCTTATTTTTTAAGTAGCTGGTGCCTTACTATAAAGAAAGGAGCAGCAAATCCAGATCCAAAGTACACGGTCAACACAGCCAGTAACTGCCATTTGTTTTCCACTGAAAATGGCAAATTCTTCCCGGACCCTCCTCGTAGTGGCTGCGACGGACCACGGAGGTGGTGAACCTCCGGATACTCTGGCCCAACATGCCGCTGCTGGAAGTTCTGTGAAGGACGCAGAGACAGAAGGTGGAAGAAATGGCCGTACTACCTCTCTCTCCTTTCTTCATGAACTTGCTATCCAGTGCGCGTTTATTTTGTGTTTCTGAGTATTTTGCCTGCATGTATGTCTGTGTGCTACATGCATGCCTGGCTGCCCATGGAGCCCAGAAGAGGGCATTGGTTCCCCTAGAACTGGAGAAAGATGATGTACTTGTGAACTGTTGTGTGGATACTGGGAACCAAGACTGGGTCTTCTGCAAGAATAGCAAGTGCTGCTATTATTGGGCCATCTCTGCAGCACCCCACACCCATGATGGGTTATGGGAGCTTCACTGCAGAGGGGAGGTTGATTGCATCATTGGCTAGTGGTGCTCAACTTATAATCTTTATTCTTGAAATCTATTAGTAGGATGATTGTTGGGCACATTTACTCTAGAACCTGGTGGGCCCATGTGTTTTACTCCTGTAACACTGCATTATACTTACTAGTTTTCTTTCCTTCCTCTTCCCTTCCTTGCTCCTTGCTCCTCTCTGTCTCTCTGTCTCTCTGTCTCTCTCTGTCTCTGTCTCTCTCTCTGTCTCTCTCTGTCTCTCTCTGTCTCTTTCTCTCTCTCTTCTTGAGATGAGGTTTCTATAGTCAGCGCTACTACAGGCAGCTAAGGAATGCTGACAGTGGGAGAAATAATCTTCGAGGAGTAGCACATCAGTTGGTTATCTAATATCTAAAGGTCTGGTTATTGTGTAGTACTGGCTGGACTGGAAAAGTTATCACAGGGATCTGCCTGCCTCTGCCTTCAGAGTTCTGGAATTAAAGGTGTGCACTACTATTAAAAATATCCTAGTCAGGGTACTATTACTGTAATGAAAGACCATGACCAAAAGCAACTTGGAAAGGAAAGGTTTACTTCACTCATAGTACTGTATAACAGTTCATCATCAAAAGCAGCGAGGGCAGGCATCCAAGCAGGGCAGGAACCTGGAGGTAGAAGCTGATGCGGAAGCAAGCCATGGAGTCTTACTCCAGCCCCTGGGACTTTCTTAAAATTAGTTTAATAAACAAAAATATTCAGCCAGGTATGGTAGTAAAGGCCTCTAATCCCAGCACTTGGGAAGCAGAGGCAGATTTCTATGAGTTTATGGACAGTCAGAGCTACATAGAAAGACCCTGTCTTAAAAGGAAAAAAAATATTTTTTCTTTCTGGTTATCTGAAGTAAAGTCATGTAAAGACAAATCAACAATGAAGACCAAGTATGTTTGCATAAGAGTAGAAAACAAATAACCCACACGTCAAATTTCTTACTGAAAAAAGAAAATTTAAAAGCATTAAATTGCAGTCAGCTGTCTCTTACATTCACTGAAAGCCTTCACATAGAACAGAATAATGGCAGCAGACAGCCGAAGCAAGAAGCTGAGCGATCACATAGTCAGTCACAGGCAGAGAGAGGGCACTGGCAGTGGACCAGCTGCCAGCTTCTACAGACAGATTTCTCCAGCAAGGCTGCACCTCCATAGAGCCTCCCAGACAGCACTGCCAGGTGCAGAGCAAGTGTCCAGTGCCTGACTGAGCCTGGGGGGACATTTCTAACTGAAACCACCACAAACTCTTTACTATATTTTATCTTGACTTAATTATAATACAGCATATGCATCTAGAAATTCATCCATTTTTTTTTCTCAGATTTCCTAATTTTTGTGGAATCAAGGTTTTTAGATGTCCTAAAGTTTCACTGGTATATATTTTTCTATTTTAAATAGTTTTTGATTTGTTAAAATTACAGTATAATTACATCATTTCCCTTTTTCCCTCTACTCCTTTCAAACCTTCCCATGTACCCCATGCCCCTAGTTTTCTTCCTAGCCTATTCTTTCTTTTGTATGTATGCATTCTCAGAGCTGAACGTTGGTCATTGGATAATTGGTGTGCTTCTCCCTGGGTAGACTAGTTTCCCCACTTCCAGCATTCCTTAGCCGTCTACAGTTCTTAGCCGAGGCCTTATGGGCTATCTCCCTCCCGTGTTAGCATGTCTGTGTCAGGTGTCATACCTGTTCAGGACTTGTTTAGGCAGCCGTGCTGATGACACATCATAAGTGTAGCTTCTCTGACATTTCTAGGAGACACAATCTCACAGCAAACCCTGGTCCTCTGGCTCGAAAGATCTTTCTGTTCCTTCCTCCACAACGATCCCTGAGTCTTAAGTACAGGAGTTGTGTTTTAGACATAGCAGTTGGGAATGGACTCCACCATTCTGCATTTTGATTGGCTATGGTTTTATATAATGGTCTCTGTTGCAAAGAGAAGTTTCCTTGATGAGTGGTAAAAACTACACTTATCTGGTTAGAGCCTGGAGAAGGATGTCTTTTTTTTTTTTAAAGTGTGTGTGTCGGGGGTTGGGGGGAGGAGGAGAGGGAGAGAGAGAGCATGTGTACCGTGTGTGCAGCGGCCCCTTGAAGGACAGAGGAGAAGGAGTCGGATACTCTGCAGCTAGACTTGCAGGAGGTTATGAGCCGCCGTGTGGGTGCTGAGTGGGTGCTGGGGATTGATCTTGGGTCCTCTGGAAGGACAGCCAGTGCTCTTAACTGCTGAGCCAGCTCTCCAGCCCCCCCTTTTCTTCCTTTTCTTTTTCCTTTTTCAAATGAGGTTCTGCTCTGTTGCTCAGGCTAGCAGACTTACCCACGCTGGCCTCGGCTTCCCAGTAGCTGCAATCATAGGCAGGTGATACTATCTTCTTCCTTTATCTTTCTAGAGTTTTATTTGAAATTTTTTGAGATTATAATCACATAATTTCTCCCTTATCTTTCTTTCCTCTAAATTATCCCATATTCTTGTCTTTTCTCTCTTTTAAATCATGGCCTCCTTTTCTATTAGTTTTTTTTTTTTTTTTTTTTTTTTTTAGGTTTTTCGAGACAGGGTTTCTCTGTGTAGCCCTGGCTGTCCTGGAACTCACTCTGTAGACCAGGCTGGCCTCGAACTCAGAAATCCGCCTGCCTCTGCCTCCCAAGTGCTGGGATTAAAGGCGTGCGCCACCACCGCCCGGCTTCTATTAGTTGTTATATACATATATGTACATACATATTTCTAAATGTATAAATACATCCTGCTCAGTTCCTGAAGTGTTACTTGTATGCATGTTTTCTGATCTGCAGTTATACACAAAATGAGTCTTCATGGCTTATTTTCCATTGCAACTTGTGTATTTCACTCTGACTCTCTTACTGCCCTTCCAATGGGCTTTCATTTGAGTTTGGTAGTTCTGAGCCCCCATGCTAGCCTCTCTTTTCCTTCTGTTTACTTTATGTCCCAGTTATCCTGTTCTATGTGAAGGCTTTCAGTGAATGTAAGAGAAAGCTCACTGCACTTGGGAGGTAGAGGCAGGCGGATTTCTGAGTTCGAGGCCAGCCTGGTCTACAGAGTGAGTTCCAGGACAGCCAGGACTACATAGAGAAACCCTGTCTCGAAAAAACAAAAAAACAAAAAACAAAAAACAAAAAAAAAAAAAAGAAAGAAAAACAGCCAGGCAGTGGTGGCGCACGCCTTTAATCCCAGCACTTGGGAGGCAGAGGCAGGCGGATTTCTGAGTTCGAGGCCAGCCTGGTCTACAGAGTGAGTTCCAGGACAGCCAGGGCTACACAGAGAAACCCTGTCTCGAAAAACCAAAAGCAAAAACAAAAACAAAAACAAACAAACAAACAAAAACAAAAAACAAAAAAACAGCTCACTGCAATTTAATACTTTTAAATTTTCTTTTTTCAGTAAGAAATTTGACGTGTGGGTTGTTTTATACTCTTATGCAAACATACTTGTTCTTCATTGTTGAATTGTCTTTACATGGCTTTACTTCAGATAACCAGAAAGAAAAAAAATATATTTTTTTTCTTTTTAAGACAGGGTCTTTCTATGTAGCTCTGGCTGTCCATAAACTCATAGAAATCTGCCTCTGCTTCCCAAGTGCTGGGATTAAAGACCTTTACTACCATACCTGGCTGAATATTTTTGTTTATGAAACTAATTTTAAAAAAGTTCCAGGGACTGAAGAGATGGCTCAGTGGTTAAGAGCACTGAATGCTCTTACAGAGGTCCTGAGTTCAATTCCCAGCAACCACATGGTAGCTCACAACCATCTGTAATGGGATCCAATGCCCTCTTCTGGGGTGTCTGAAGACAGCTACAGTGTACTCATATACATAAAATAAATAAATCTTAAAAAAAAAGAAAGTCCCAGAATAGATATACTTTGTAAAGACTTTGAAACAGAATTCAAGGTTGTGTAGAAATAAAAACTAAAGGCAGAGTTTTGGTTTCCTCCCAGGCCTTTTTTTTTTCTACTTAAATTTCCCAAGGGCTGGAATTTCTAGAATGATCTCTTTACTTTTGGCCTGCAACCGAAAAAACAGTTTATATTATTTATAATTTGAAAGTATAATTTGTTGATTTTTGTTTGTTTGAGTTAGGGTCTCTGTAGCTCAGGTTGGCCTAAACTCATGTAGGCCTGTCTGGCTTTGAATCCTCCTGCCTCAGCCTTCAAAGTACTGGAATTACAGGTATGAGCTACCACTCACAGCATTAAGACAGTGCCAGTTTTTATTTTAAAGATTTATTCATTTATTATGTATACAGCATTCTGTCTGCATGTATGCCTGCAGGCCAGAAGAGGGCACCAGATCTCATTATACATGGTTGTGAACCACCATGTGGTTGCTCGGAATTGAACACAGGACCTCTGGAAGAGCAGCCAGTGCTCTTAACCCCTGAGCCATCTCTCCAGCCTGACAGTGCCATTTATCAATGTCCTCACATAAATACTAACTGTAGAGTTGAGCACCTTGCAAATAGCATGTAGAGAAAAAGACACCGCCCTTTGTCATTGTAGTCTTGCTACTTGATGAGAATCTTTCATGTCTGAGTTCAGGGACCCCTTTTCAGTGTTACTGTAGATGGCCCATTTCTAGATGGCTTATCCTCAGTTCCTTTGTTTCTTGGAAATGTTGAGAGTTCTTCTATGTTCAGTGTTTACTTTTGCCTTTCATATGGGAGGAGCTCAGGGTGGCTGTAATTGTATGTGCAAAGTGATCTTCACATGTCTTCATGTCTGAGTCGGTTCCTCCAGGGCTCATACAGGGTTTGAGGAGAGTGATGGAGTCTTGTTCTTCTAAGGAGAGTTAGTTTCCTACTAGGCACACTTAGAAAGAGCTATAGAGTTCTGAATTTTGTAAGATGTTTAGACTTGACTCTTTCTAATAATTCCGTTTATTTTATTTGATCATTCCTTCAATCTGTAGACTTCTGTTCTTTACTGTTTCACTTTATTTTGCACGCTAGAGCTCACATTCCCTCGTCGTGCTCCTCAGAATTCCCTTTTTTGTTCCTGTTTCTGGGCTGTTTTGTCTTCAGCTGTATGTTCTTTCCCTCTAACTCAGTTTGCAGACCGTGATACCAATCATACCATGCGCACTTATAGTTCTCAGCCCTCAGTGCGCATGCCCACCCCTGCAGGCGCTGACAGGCTTTCTGCAGAGCAGGACCTGTTGACGAGTGTCTTAGCCGCAGCTGGTTCTGAACACTGTGTCTTCCTTCCCCTTTGCTGCTGTGTTTATGGTGTGACTCTATATATGAGGCACATTCGCAAACATTATTATGTGTTATACACACGTTTATATGTATTTGTGATTTTAACTTTTTCCTTTTAAGAAAAATCTTAATTGAGACTAGTCTGAATTCCTCAGAATTTCTGTGTGCCGATAGCATTTCTTTCTTTCTTTCTTTCTTTCTTTCTTTCTTTCTTTCTTTCTTTCTTTCTTTCTTTCTTTCTTTCTTTCTTCCTTCCTTCCTTCCTTCCTTCCTTCCTTCCTTCCTTCCTTCCTTCCTTTTTTTTTTTTTTTTTTATTTTTCGAGACAGGGTTTCTCTGTGTAGCCCTGGCTGTCCTGGAACTCACTCTGTAGACCAGGCTGGCCTCAAACTCAGAAATCCACCTGCCTCTGCCTCCCAAGTGCTGGGATTAAAGGCGTGTGTCACCACTGCCCGGCTGATAGCATTCTTTCTTATGTTTCCATTTTATTTACTTATGTGAAGTTGTGTGTGGTGCTGAGGTTTACCCTGGGTCTTGAGATTTTGGGAAAAGAGCTTCCCTCTGAGCTTTGCTTACAGCCCTGTTTCCCTATTTTTAAAGGGGCAGGCACCCTTCCTCTATTTCAAGGGCATCATGTGATAAACAGAAAGTAGATTGAAATAGTTAATCCATTAGCTTCAATTACAAATATGTAGTGCTTATGTTTTAATTTTATTTTTTAAATACAGATTCTCATAGCCAAGGCTAGATTCAAACTTGCCACGTAGCCAAAGCTGATTTTGAACTTCTGATCTTCCTTTCCCTTCCTAATTGCTGGGATTACAGGCGTGAAGACTGTGTCTGGTTTTATGTCACTGGGGATCCAACCCAAGCTTTGTGGATACTAGACAGGCATTCTAGCAACTGCGCTGCTACCTAAGGCCCAGCAATACTTACATTTTAAATACAGAAAACAGGAATAAAACCCAGAAGACAGTGTCTTCTCTTTTACCTGCTTCTATAGCTACAAAGCAGGAAACATAACCTTGACTATAGGGTGTAAGTTAGAGATTGCTTTAAAAGAGTGTAGTACTGTTTAGGATTTAAAAAGAAATCTAGCCAAACAAATGTCTTCTTTTTAGCATTTAATTATTTCTTATCAAGTACATGTTGCTTTCTAGGAGTAATACATTAAAATTTGTTATCAGAAATGCATGCCCCTGCTTTTCGTTCTCCTTTACGCTTTTTGAGTGAGTTCCTTTCTTCCAATAGTGTACGTTCCCCAACACTGGGGCCCGGATCATGATGTTCATCGGTGGTCCTGCTACGCAGGGGCCTGGAATGGTGGTGGGGGATGAGCTGAAGACACCCATACGATCCTGGCACGACATTGAGAAGGACAATGCCAAATATGTTAAAAAGGGAACTAAGGTACCTCTCATTCATGTTTTCTTGTGAGTTGTTTTCTGTATGTGTAACTTCACATTTTTGGGGGTGTTTTGCAGAAGTTTCTGTTGGTGACTCTTGAGTCCTTGATGCTGGAGCTGCTTGTTGATGCTCTTGCTGCTACTAGAATTTTTTTTTTTTATGTTTTTAGTTCAGGCTTTTAGTTTAATTTTCTATACCGTTTGATATTTTTGGTAGTCATTGTTAATATTTTAATAGTAATTGATGTCATAATTTAGATACTGAGTGCTTTTTGTCTGCTAATTACTTCCCTTTTTGAACTTGGGAATTTTATTGTTAAAGCTGCAAAAACTGCTCTAAATGTGCTTATCTTTTGTTTTTTTTTTTTTAATTTTTTCTCTTTTCAGATGTGTTTGTTACTTGACTATAGATTTAGCTAGGAAAAAGAGTTCTGTTCTCTTGTGTTTATATTGCAGTAGAGAATTTTTCTATACCACCGTTTAGTTTTGCTTCACTTAGGGACATGTCTAAAAATAATGACTTTTACATCAAAGAATGTGAAAATATTAGATTTTATTCATTTTGAGACAGCCTTTCTATACAGTGCAACCCATGATCCTCCTGTTGTAGCCGCCCCAGTGCTGGGATTCCAGATGCCTGTCACTTGTCTCTCTGGACGTCAGATCTCTAGAAGTTATGTTACCAGTTTTATGAAACTGTAGAAAATTAAATGTGACTAGATCATATGTAAATTATGATGAATTATTCTTTTTACTCTTAAATTACTTTGATCTGTTAATAGGAAAAAGATTTATAGGATGGCTGGGTTATATATTTGATTAGGTTATATATATTTTGATATTAACTGAAATCTTTTGTAGCATTTTGAAGCCCTGGCTAATCGAGCTGCTACGACCGGTCATGTCATCGATATCTACGCCTGTGCACTGGATCAGACAGGGCTCTTGGAGATGAAGTGCTGCCCTAACCTTACTGGGTATGTATGTGTGTGTGTGTGTGTGTGTGTGTGTGTGTGTGTGTATCTAATAGTGCGTGCTTACAAATATGAGCCAGAGCTGACAGCTTAGGAAACCCAAAACTCGTCTTCCAGCTTTTTGGCAGTGTTAGCTAACAGCATTGCTGTGTCTTCTTTGGAGCTCACATTTCATTTTTTTTTTTTTTTTTCTGAAAAGACAGGATTATAAAGGTACAAGTTCTTTTGAAAAAGTTTATTATGAAGTTACTAGGTTGTTTTTGTCGTGTTTTGAGATAGTAAACCATGAAATTGATCCATTTAAAATGTATAAGGTTGTAGTATGTCCTTAAGGTATATGGCCATTATTATGATTGACTTTAGAACACTTACATGACCCTAGAGAGACTCTGCTTGTCACCTGCCAGTCTCCATTCCTCTCCTTCCTCACTCCACCCTCCTGCCTGAGGTGACACTACTGGCCTCTTCTGGATGTTTCCTATAGGTGGAGGAGTAATCAGTGGTGTTTTGCCATTGATTTTTATAAAAATTTTATGTGTATGAATGTTTTGTCTACATATATGTATGTGTCCTATGTGTCTGTGTGGTGCCCAAGGAGGTTAGAACAGGGTGTTGGATCCCCTGGAACTGGAGTTACAGGTGGTTGTGAGCAGCTGTGTAGGTACTGAGACCTGAACTGGGTCCTCTGCAAGAGACACAAATGCTCCTGCCTGCTGCCCCATCTCTCCAGCCCCACGGACTTCTGTTACTCAGTATGCTTTTCATTTATTCACATTGGGATGGGCCACCATTTCCTTTCATTGCTGAATAAAAGTAGCGGTTCAGCTTCCTTCAGTATTCTCTTAGATTTATACCTAGGGAAAAAATGTAAACAGCCAGAACGTAAAGGCCACGCTCAGCTGTGCCAAGCATACAGATACAAAATGCAGGCTGGAGAGGAAGCACGTCAGCATTGTAAACTCTGAAAACCTTACTAAACAGTGAAAGCTTACTTAGAGCGAGTTAGAAAGACACCAGGAGGAGAGACTGGGAAGCAGCTCATGTGGACAAGGACTTCTTAGGTATTAACGTGTATACATAACTTGGGTGTCTTGTTCAGACCACACTTTGAGAAGCAGAAATGTAGACAATTTTTATAAACACTAACTATAAAATGGAGCAGTCTTGGATGAATGATGCATTGTCAAGCATATTATAAAATGAATAGTCTTAGATGATGCATCTGGAAGGAGAAAACGTGGGCTGTAGGCGTCTTAGTGGGTAACAGCTCCGATGGCATGACTGGAGTCAGGTACTTGGGACACACAGGTGGATGGAGAGAGCTGATACTTGAAAGTTGTTTTCACACCTTCAGATGAACACTGGCATACACACACCCATACACACAGTGGGGGTAATTAAAAATTATTAATAGAAATAATAGTAATAACATTTATTTTGGGGAGTTGCTTTACTATTTGTTCATAGTAATTTATTTTTTCTGGTAACACATGAGCCCAGTTAATTCGTTTTGTATATTGTGTTTGCCTTTTTCTGTGCAGAGGATACATGGTAATGGGTGACTCTTTCAATACTTCCTTATTCAAGCAAACTTTCCAAAGAGTCTTCACCAAAGATATACATGGCCAGTTTAAAATGGGCTTTGGTGGCACATTAGAAATAAAGGTAAGAACCCAGACTTGACATGTGTGATATGTTTATCAATTGAGAACCTTGAAGACTTAATGGTAACTGTAAAACTTTAGTCAACTTCAGGTGAACTTTAAAAAGTCATGGTTACTTTAAAACTTTCAGCTAGAGATTTTGTTTCCCAGAAAGAGGAGGTATTATTAAATATGCAGGAGACTGGGCTTGTTCTGAGTGATGGTAAAGTTTCTTCTATTGGGTATTTTTGTTTTTAGAGATAAGTCTCATTCAGGCTGTCTTCTAACTCCCGACCCTCCTACTTCAGCTTTCCAGTTGCTGTGAGTCAGCTGTGTTCTAATATGGCCGGCACTAGACATTATGGTTTTATACTCAATTTATATGTTAGGTTTTTTTGTTTATTTGCTTGTGTTGTTTTTTGAGACAGTGTTTCTCTGTGTAGCTCTGGCTGTCCTGGAACTTACTCTGTAGACCAGGCTGGACTCAAACATAGATGTTCATCTGCCTCTGCCTCCCAGGTGTCTGTGATTAAAGGTGTGCTTCTCCATGCCCAGCATACGTTAGATTGTTTGTTTGTTTGTTAGGTTTTTTTTTTTTTTGTTTGTTTCTTTGAGACAGGGTTTCTCTGTGTAGTCCTGGCTGTCCTGGAACTCACTCTGTAGACCAGGTTGGGCTCGAACTCACAGAGGCCTGCCTGCCCTGCCTCTTGAGTGCTGAGATCAAAGGTGTTGCACCACCACCACTTGGCTGTGTTAGTTTTTTATAATAGTGGAAATTATTTAACTTGAGAGGGAATTATTCTTTTGTTTTGTGATTAGTGTTGGGCATACAATTCCATCAAATTTCAATTTTGACTTAAAACACTTGGAAGGCTTATTGTTAATTACATGTATATTACAAAACCATTGATTTTGAATTTTCATTAAACATTTCTTATTGACATTTTATTGACAGTTTACCATGTAGTCAGCATGATGGTAGGAAATTGTAGAGATGTGATTAGATCTCTAAGGTGGAGGTCTTGTTATAGGGAAACTTCATTTTGAGAGAGTAAATGATATATATGATTTTTTAAAGATTTATTTATTTATTTTATTTATGAATATACTGTAGCTGTCTTCAGAAGAGGGCATCACATCTCATTACAGATGGTTGTGAGCCACCATGTGGTTGCTGGGGTTTGAACTCAGGACCTCTGGAAGAGCAGTCAGTGCTCTTAACCACTGAGCCATCTCTCCAGCCCCCGATATATATGATTTAATAAAGTAACAGTAGAAAACAAAGTGGTGGAGAGGTTTAAGAAGAGAATTGACACCCCCATTGATTCTTGGGTGCCTCCCTTATCCTACCTAGGTCTCTGTCTCTTCCTGGAGATGCTCTTCCCTGTCCACCCCCGGCAGTTGTAGGTTTCCATTCTTTCTCATGGCCATCTAGCCATCCCACCTGTCCCTCCCCACACCCTATCCTGAACTCCCCAACCATGCTTCTCCCCAACCCCCCTCCCACCCAGTTCTCACAGCTGGAGGTGGGAGCTATCCTAAAAGCTGTTGCCTACTTGTGGGCTATGTCGTAGATGGGCTGCCTAGCCTGGACTCAGTGGGAGAGGATGCACCTAGCCTCACAGAGACATGATGTGCCAGTGTAGGGGACTAAGGGGGGCACCCACCCACTCAGAGGAGAAGGGGAGTAGGGATGGGGAAGGATTGTGGGAGGGGGTGACCGGGAGGGGGGCAGTGAGCAGGATGTAAAGTGAATAAGAAAAAAAAAATTCCAAAAATAAAAAAATAAAAAAATAAAAAAAAAAAGAGAGAATTGAGAGCTGTACACGGTGGGTCATGCCTTTAATCCCAGCACTCAGGAAGCAGAATCAGGCAGTTCTTTTGAGTTTGAGGTCATAGGACAGCCAGGGCTACACAGAGAAACTTTGTCTTGAAAAACAAAACAAACAAACAAACAAACATGCTAACAAACAGAAAAGAGAAGTGAGTATATCCAGGATACAGTTTATTCCAGGGGAATGTGGCTTCTAGTGTTTTCTGAAAGAGGAAATGAATTGACCCAGGACGCCAGCATAAAATGTTAACATTGAGAAGAATGCGTTGTGAGAGGGGATGGTTGAAATACAAGAACCATACTATTAATTATGTGAGCTGTTGTAGATTGGAGATACGTAGATCTGTCATTTGTAGGTTGAGGAAGAACCACGTTTCACTGTATGTTTTGGCTGCCCTGGAACTTGCTATGTAGACAAAGCTGGCCTCGGCCTCACAGAGATCCACTTGCCTTTGGCTCTAGGTGCTGAAATTAAAGGTGTCCATCACCACACTGGTTTTTCATGGACTTTAGAATTTTAAATATGAAAAGTGTCTTATATTTTAAAACAGTTATAAATATCTGAACTTATTAAAAATTTTATTACATTTATTTGTGTGTGTGCGTGTGTGCACATGCATGCACACGCACCCCCACATACCACGGTGCATTGCTTGTGTGGAGATGCGAGGACAGCGTAGAGGAGTCAGCAGATCTTCCCTCCTACCGTGTAGCTCCTGGGATCCAAACTTAGGCTTGGTGCCGAGTACTTTATCTGCCCAGCCATCTTGCCAGCCCTGACTTCATCTTTGAGAGAACCAAATGTATCATGTTCTTATTTTCAGACCTCAAGGGAAATAAAGATTTCAGGAGCTATTGGACCCTGTGTGTCTCTTAATTCTAAAGGACCCTGCGTGTCTGAAAATGTAAGTAATGTTTGTTCTAAAAAATATAGTTGATTTCTAGGCTAAGAAAGGCAGACCCATCATGGAAGCCTCTACCATTTCTTTTGCATTGCTGTGTGGCTGACCTTCCATCGCGTGCTTCCGTGTGTGCTTCTTCCCACACACACACTGCCCAATGCTCCATTTCATATGGCTGAGTGCATCTTTGTCTTAGTGCTTTGAAATAAGTTTAGAAATTTCTAGGTTTCTGAAAGGCAAAATTAATTCCAAATGGTTTTCGTCGCCAGGATTAGCAACAGAACAACGAAATCAGAGGGATTGAAGGTTCAACTCCTTTCTTTCCCCTGCCTGTAGAGAGCTATAATGCATTCCAGAGTTACTGTCACGTGGCTGGCTGTAGCTAGATGAAAAGACTGTACAAAGTAGATCACCAGCTTTCAAGAATGACAAAGATACAAAATCAGTTTACATGCCATTTTTATGGTAAAGACCTGTGTCTAAAGTTTCTTGGAGCTTAGAATGCTTATAATGTAGAGGGCCTATTCATATGTAAATATGCAGAGTCCTTTTAGACAGACAGGAGAGTGGGGTGGAAAGGTAAGGAATTGGTTGGTTGATCCTTCATTAAATAGTGCTTGCTTCAAAGGACCATGTAATCCTTTTAATTTACTTTATAAACCTTTTTATAATCTTAATATTTTATCATGTAAAAAACCTTTTAATAATCTTAATATTTTATCATGTAAAATTACTTAAATTTACTTTAATTATGAGTTTGTGATATATTGTTAAAATTTTTAAGGTTTTAACATTTACTGAATATATCTGAAAGCTATGTGTTTTTTCTTATCAGAGGCTTATCCCTGCTTTTCTTCTTATATATTAATAAATAAGGTTCTTTAGCTTTCAAGCACCTTGTCTTTTATTTTTACAGGAGATTGGAACAGGTGGCACTTGTCAGTGGAAGATATGTGGACTCAGTCCCACTACAACCTTAGCCATATATTTTGAAGTTGTTAATCAGGTATGACTGCCTATCTTAAAATAACTTATTTTTATCTATCTATCTATCTATCTATCTATCTATCTATCTATCTATCTATCTGTATTTTGAGACAAGTATATAGCTCTGGCTGTCTGGAACTTACTATATAGATCAGGCTGGCCTTGAACTTGCAGAGATGCCTCTGCCTTGTAAGTGCTGGGATTAAAGGCATGTACTATCATGTCTGGCTGACTGCATTTTAATACTGGACGGTAAACAAATACTTAATTTAGACACTGAATCTTTCATATGAATTGCAGGATTTATTTTCTAGTTCTGTTTGCCATGCCATTGGTATTTTGATAGGTTGGCAATGAATTGGTAGATTGCATTGGGTAGTGTGGACATTTTAACAATACTGATTTGTTTCCTGTGCACGAACAAAGATATCTTTCTATTTGTTTATATCTTTGTTTAATTTCTTAAAACTTTGTTTGGATTTATTTATAGTTGTTTTGTTTTATTAATTTTGTAGATGGGATTATCCATTGTGAACTTTGTCAAATGCCTTTTCTGCATCTTTTGAGATGACATAAGGTTTTTGTATTTCATTTTAATGATATGGTGCTATCATATCATTAATTTATTTGCATATATTATCATTGCAATCCGTAGGAAGAATCCCGCACTGAGAAGACTAGTATTAGTTCTTTGTTGCCACTTTACTTGGTGATGTAAACCTGGGAGAGTGGGCCCTAACAATGAGGTAGAATAAAGTCTGTGCCATAGCCAGCTTTAGTCAGAGCTTCAGTCAGTTTATACTCTGAGGGTTAAGCAGAGTCAGCTGAGTAAGTGTCAGTCACAAGGACAAGCTTCCTGTGGTGAGAACACGTTTCTCCATAGAGGAATTAACAATAGCCAGCCGTAAGGAATGAGCTGAAGTGACCTCACTCCTGTCGGTTCACCTGGGACAGGCACGAAACCCCACTCCAGGAACAGCTCGCCTGACAGAGGGGCAGAGAGGAGGAGACTCATGCCTTGCTTACTCAGTTTTCCCAGAAGGTCTCGAGAATTTCCTCACATGGCTTTGTGAGACTATGACACTGTGCACAGTGTTCTGATGGGTCTTTAGCTTGTGAGAGTGTGACACTGTGCACAGTGTTCTGATGGGTCTTTAGCTTTGTGAGAGTGTGACACTGCACAGTGTTCTGATGGGTCTTTAGCTTGTGAGAGTGTGACACTGT
>NW_021604577.1:10010442-10023678 GCF_004785775.1 Grammomys surdaster
GTGCACAGTGTTCTGATGGGTCTTTAGCTTGTGAGAGTGTGACACTGCACAGTGTTCTGATGGGTCTTTAGCTTTGTGAGAGTGTGACACTGCACAGTGTTCTGATGGGTCTTTAAATACTAGGCTCGGTCAGTAGAGAAGCATCTAACAGTGGGCCTTTACTTTACTTTTATATTTATCTTATCTGTGTGAATGTTTTGCTTGCATGTGTGCGTGTGCAGCATCTGTGTCCTGGCGCCTGCAGAGGTCATGAGAGTGTTAGGTGGCCGAGGGTTGTGAGCCACTGTGCGGGCGCTGGAAACTGAACCTGCACCCTCTGAAAGAGCAGCCAGTGTAGTCAACTGATGAGCCGTCTCTCCGCCCATGGGCTTTTCCTCGTGTTAACTGATGAGCTGTCTCCAGCCCATGGGCTTTTCCTTGTCCTACAATGATTTTCTTAGTGGTAGAGAGTATGCTATTTTTGATACGGTGACGTTACCATTTTTAGATTTTGCTGAGTTCTTCTTTATTTTTATACATACAGCATAATGCTCCAATTCCTCAAGGAGGACGAGGTGCAGTCCAATTTGTGACCCAGTATCAGCACTCAAGTGGGCAGAGACGCATCCGAGTGACCACAATTGCTAGAAAGTAAGTTTTTTTTTATTAGAGATGTAATTTATATATTAAAACTATTTTAGGTCATACTCCCAAGATGGGTTTCTGTTTTGAGTATCATTTATGACTAAAAAATAAACATTTGTGATTAAGGGCATTTTATGTCTTTTAAACCTAGCTCATTTTGTAGAATAGTCAGTGACAAGTATAATAGCAGGTTTTAAAAGTACTCCTAAGGGTGGGGAGGGAGGCCGGTTGGTAAGCAAGCACAAGGGCCTCAGATTGATCCCCAGAACTCATGGGGAGAAAAAAAGCTGGACGTAGTGGAACCCATGTGTAACCCCAGCTCTGGGAGATGGAGACAGGTGAATCCTGGGTTCTCTCTCTAGCTAGCCTAGCTTATTTGTTGAACTCCACATTCAGTGAGAAATCCTGTCTTCAAAAAACAGTTATTTTACCAGACTAAGATATCTTACTCTTATTCACTATCGAAACATTTTAAAATTGTTGAATGAAAATAAAAATAGAGAAAGGGGCTTGCCTTAGTCATTGCTTTATTGCTGTGAAGAGACACCATGACCATGGCAGCTCTTGTAAAGGAAAACATTTAATTGGGACTTACCTACAGTTCAGAGGTTTAGTCCACTGTCAGCATGGCAGGGAACATGGCAGCACACAGGCAGACATGGTGCTGGAAAAGTGGCTGAGAGTTCTACACCCAGATCCATAGGCAGCAGGACGTGGAAGCCACTGGGATTGGCTTGACAAAAGCCCACCCTGTGTTGATATACTTCGTCCAACAAAGTCACACCTACTCCAGGGCTGGAGTCCCGACTCAGCATTTAAGAGTTCTTGCTGCTCTTACCGAGGACTGTTGTTTAGTTCCCAGTACCCAGGTTGGATGGTTAATAACTACTAATAACTCCAGCTGCAGGAGACCTGACACCCTGCTCTGGCCACTGTAGACATGTACTAGACATGTAGTACATGTATGTACTCTTGTGTACATACATACATACAGATATACACACATATACGTGAAAAAAATAAAACTTAAAAGGCTGAAAAGCTAAATATGTCACTATAAAGTAAATTACATGTAAAGTAACAAGTGTGGTCTAGGGGCTAGGTCATTGGGTTCAATCCTTGCCCATACATGAGTTTGATCATTAGAATCCATGTAAAAAAGTAGACATGGTCTTGTGCTTGTAATCCCAGGACAGAGGAAGCAGAGACAGAAGCATCTCTATGGCTTGCTATCTAGACATTCTAGCCTTATTGGTGAGATGCATGCCAAAGAGATACTGTCTCGAAGGAGATGGATGGTATTCTTGAGGATGGCCTCCAGGGTTGTCCTCTGGCCTTCATAGCATCTGGACACAGTGCATGTACTCAGCCCACATGACCATGCTTGTACAACAACTCACACATAAGACGTACACAAGGATTGCAAGTCTTGAATAGGATGAGAAGCTTTGCAACTAGGATCAGCAGAAGTATTAAAAGCAAACCAATCCTCCTGAAATTTAAAAAAAAAAAGGTTCTGTCTAGAGAAAGTTTGACTAGATTAAGTTTATAGAACATATGACTTTACTTGGAAACAGAGGCATGAAGAGCTATTTCTGTGAGTTTGAGGCCAGCCAGGTTCACACAGTTATAATTTATAATACTGTCAACCCCTCAGACTGAAAGCCACTTTAACTTTTTTTAAATCTTTTTTTTCGTGTGTGTGTGTGTATGTGTGTGTGTGTGCATGTGTGTGTGTGTGTGTGTGCATGCATGAATGGGTGCACCAAGTGCATGTATGTGGAAGTCACGGGTCAGCATCAAGTGTCATTTTCCATCACTTTCCATCTTAGTGCTTGAGACAACAAGTCTCTTCCTGAACCTGGAAGAGGTTTGCTCTGTTTGCTCACTGTTTGCTCTGGATCAGTGGGCAGCAAGCCCCTGGGATCGCTGCCTGTCTGTACTTTCCTAGCATTATTACAGGCATGCCACTGCATCAGCTTTTTCCATTAAGAATTATATAATACCCATAGATGTGTAGGTGTCTCTCGTAGGAGGCTGACTTTGACTGTTTGAAAGTATAGCTGGTATAGGTATAATAGTATATGGTATAGCTGGATTATATAGAACTTTAAATAATATTTTAGTTTTGAATTTTGTGTGTCTGTGTGGCGGTATGTGCATGTGAGTACAGGTGTCTGTGGAGGTAGGAAGAGGCCATCACAGAGGAGCTGGGATTACATGCAACTGGAAGCCTCTTGATGTGACACTCCTGGGAGCTGAACTCACAACCTCTGGAAGAGCAGCCAGTGTTCTTAATCGATGAGCCATCTCTCCAGCCCCAGAAGTTCTAGTTTTAATTTTTTGAGGAACCCTAAAACCTACTGTGTTCCATGATCTTAGAGACAGGATCTCCTATAGTCCAGGGTGGCCTCAAATTTGCTATGTAGTTGAGTCTGGGTTTGAACTCCTGGTCTTTCTGTCTCCAACTTCTAAGTATTGGGATTATAGGCTTATATTCCCGTATTAAACTCTCTTATTTAACTTTGATTTGTCTTGGTCAGTGCATTAATGGAGAAAAGTACAACAGTTTCAATTTATGTGATTTCTATCATTGATATTTATTGATTTCTATATAAAGACTAATGAGAATAAAATTCTGATGTTTTGTCCTTCAGTGTAACAAATGACACTAAGATTGAGAATAAAACCTTTATTTTTGTAAATTCATTTTTTGTTTTTCTAAAATTGAATACATTAAAATCCATTGTTGAAGGGGCTGAAGACATTGTTCAGTGGTTTAGAGCACTGGCTGCTCTTCCAGAGGTCCTGAGTTCAATTCCCAGCAACCACATGGTGACTCACAACCATCCGTAATGAGGTCTGATGCTCTCTTCTGGTGTGTCTAAGTTAGCTACAGTGTACTCATATACATAAATAAATTCAACATAGACTTATATAGTAAGGTAAAGAGAATGATTCTATCTATGTAGTTTATGCACATGTATATGGTATTTTAAAATCTAGGGTGTGCGTATATGTGAACTCCTAAGTTCTTAGGAATGATGTCACTGTCAGAATTTCTATATCATTCACACATTTTATGTCAGAGGACAGCTCTTAGGAGTCAGTTTTCTCCTTTCCCATCGTTGAACTCAGGCTGTAGGTGTTTGTGTTAGTGTCTCTGCCTGCTGAGCCGTCCTGCTGACCTATATTATCTTTACTTATAAGAATCTTGTTATCTTAATGAATATGTTCCTTTAGAGTTATTTTAGAAAATATTTTAAGGTTTGGTTTTGTTTTTAGGAAAATCGATGTAATAAACAGCTATTTGTAATATTTTAATAATGCTAATTTTCTGTGTAGTATTAGAATCTTGAAATACTCAGGTGGTGTTCTGTATTCTCTTAAGTGTAGCTGTGTTTGGTAACCAACTGTGGTATTATGATATAATTCAGCTATGTTTCTGTGATTTCTCATTTCTTTAGCTGGGCAGATGCTCAAACTCAAATCCAAAACATTGCTGCATCTTTTGACCAGGAAGCAGCTGCCATCCTCATGGCTAGGCTGGCAATATACAGAGCAGAGACAGAGGAAGGGCCGGACGTGCTTCGGTGGTTGGACAGACAACTCATTCGACTGGTAAGAAGTGGACATTGTGCTTGTCTCAGCCTGTCAGCTTTCATTTGTAGTAATACCCTTTAAAGAACTTACAGTGGGTGGGGAGAACTGTTGGAAAGACTCATTCAGAGAACTGAACTAGCAATAAATAGCAGCGTTCCACTCACTTTCAATAAATTAGAAAGCTCCTTTCCCTAAAAATGAATGGCAATATGCAATTTATTATTTTGGCTTGTATGAAGTGAGTGTGGAAATTCTATATTATTGATTTTTTGTTTTGAGACAGGCTCTTTGTTTGTAGCCTTGGCTGGTCTGGAACTTGCTATTACTGCTGTGTGTGTGTTTAGTCTTTACTCTGGCTTTTATTTTCTGTTTTAATTTCAGTGGAATATAACAATGTAGTCTAGGCTGATCTTAAACTCATGCCCATGTTCTGGGATTATAGGCTTAAGTAGCTCTGAACACTGAATTCTTACTTTGTAAACTCTGTCCTATACTTTTTCATTTACTCTTCAACCTAAATACCTTGTTGAGAATTCTCTGTTAAGCTACCAAACTTAAGAGAGGTGCCTTTGACCTGTCTGTCAGGTGTCATGAGCGAACTTGTTTAAAGTTAGCTACTTTTGTAGTACTGTTGAGATTTTTCCCTTGTAAGAGCACCCCCTTTCTCCCAACATGCCTTTGTGTAGAAGTCAGAGTTGTGGTATTAAATGTGTCTTAAAATGAACTTTAACTTTGTATAGCCCATCAGTGATGGGACACTGTCGATACAAATGCTGGCACAGTTCCTCCGTGGCTGTTTGATTCTAGATGGGGATAAATATTTAATTATCTCACCTGAACTTCTTCAAAACAACAGAAGACTCTCTTGTAGCCAAAAAGTTTTGTTTTCTGACTGTCACCACTATCAATAAAAGATTGATACTCAGTCCTGACTTCCCACCCATGCAGAGACACTCTCTCCAGCTTATTGACTGTCACCACTATCAGTAAAAGATTGGTACTCAGTCCTGACTTCCCACCCATACAGAGACGCTCTCTCCGCTTTATTGCACAGACCTCTTAGCACAGTGCGGCATGTCCCAGTGCTTTGATTCAGTGCTCTGCTTTGTTTATTTTTTGAATCTATTTATGTATTGTTTTTTAATGTAGGAGTGCTCTTTCTGCATGTACACCTGCATGCCAGAAGAGGGCATCAGATCCCTTTATAGATGGTTGTGAGCCACCATGTGATGTTGCTGGGAATTGAATTCTGGAAGAACAGCCAGTGTTCCTTAACTGCTGAGCCAGCGCTCCAGCCCCCATACTTTGTTTTAAATGGAACTTGTAAAAAATCTCTCTTGTGTTGGTGATTGTGCTCAAGGCCCAGCCAGCCAGCGTGGTGACTCTGTAGCTTTTGTACTGCACTCTGCAAGAGAAATGTTCCTGTGTCCTTGGTTGCATTTTGCACTAGTATTTTACTGATTGTAATTTTACATGTTGGGGTTTCTAGGATGTCACCAACCATGTGAGCTTTCCATGTGGCTAATAAGTTGTGCTCTGAAATGGCTTGCTTCTTGAGCCTTTTCATAGAAAATGACTTTGTCTTCATAAATGTTGTTTTGAGGGTCTAAAAGCTGAAGTGTCCAGTGTGTGCACTTGGGCAGTAGCTGTGATCTGTAGTACAGTGCTCTTTGCATCTTGTTGGAGCTATTGCATTCATAGGTTGTCATGCATGACACTACAGTTTTATAGTGCACTCTGGACCATCAACTTGTTAAAACCCACTGAACACCTTCTGTTGAAAAAAGATTTTTTTCTTTTTCCTTTGCAAAAGACTCAGGATTGCAATTTTTAAGGAGTTTTTAGCAAGTTTAGGCTTCTCTTCTATCTCATACCTCAACTTCACAAACTGCTGTAATTGTCTGATAGATTTTAAAAAGAGAAACACTGATTAAAAATCGTTAGGCCCACTAGGACAGTGCTCAGTGGTTAAGAGCGCTGACTGCTCTCCTGGAAGTCCTGAGTTCAATTCCCAGCAACCACAGGGTGGCTCACAACCGTCTGTAATGGGATCTGATGCCCTCTTCTGGTGTGTCTGAGGAGAGCAATGGTATACTCATATACATCAAATAAATAAATCTTAATAAATCTTTAGGACCTAGTGAACTACCAAATGAAACAGTAGCATCAAGCATAAAATTAAAGTTTCATCACCGTGTATAGTGAGCTGTTAGCCACACAGTGAACATTTTACAACACGCACACAGCAGCTGAGCCAGGAAAGGTTATTGACAGAGTGATGAAAAGTTTACTGTGATCTGTGTCACATCAAGAGGAGACAGTGGAGGTGATTTGGGAGAAAGGCAGATATAGTCTGTCTTGACGATGTCCACGTTTTGTGAAGTATCTATTGCCTGTTTTATTGCCTTGATCGTAGGAGGTCCAGAATGGAGAATGGCGTTATTCAAATACTAGTCACATTTCCTTCACCCCAACACAGAGAGGGCTATTTCGGCTTGTCGTTTTAGAGGTTTTGGTGTATGATCTGTGGCCTGTTGCTTTAGGCCTGTGGTGATGCTGCAGTGAGAAAGACTGACTCTGCAGTTCTCATCAAGGAATGCCCCAGGGACATTCCAAAATGCCTCCGGTTAGACACTCTTCCTCCCCCTGGTGCTGTGAGCTGTGACCAAGCCTCCAGTACACAGGCCTGTAGGGCAGAGACTTTTTGTTTAACAAAGCGAGACTGGTGGCTTCGGTCATGGCTGCTGTAGGAGGAGCTCATCCTTGTGCGCGGCTGCTGGATGCCTCTTGCCATGGACTCACACGTGGTCTGCTTCTCTGTCGCCTGTGACGTGACTTACGTCCTTCTAACTTCTGCTTCTGTAAGTCTTTTTCTTCACTAGGCTTGGCTTCCCGTTGACTCTTTTTCTTTTGGGCACTTTCCGTATAGCATACTTCGTACCAGAAGTTTACTGTTGTAGCTGCTGTTGTGTGTTGCTGTTGTGTGTTGCTGTTGTGTGTTGCTGTTGTGTGTTGCTGTTGTGTGTTGCTGTTGTGTGTTGCTGGGCAGTGTGGGAAAAGACACTGTGGTGGTCTTAGGAAGTTTCTGGTGGCTCCTCCCACCTCCCATTGGCATCTACATCGTCTTTATTTGCTACAAAAGACTCTTGCTTATGACAACAAATCTGAGCAGCTTAGGATGAGTTGTTGCTGCATTTCTGAAATTCAAATAGTTTTTCTGGTTCTAATCAGCCCCTTGCTAAGTCAATATATATTATTCCAATTTTATCCTATGTTGAATATCTGTCTCCTTAAAAGTAGCAACTTTTTATAAATAGATTTTTAGTGGGCAGAATTTTCAGTTACTATACCAAGAACAAATTGCTAATGTTTTATTTTATTTAGTGTCAAAAATTTGGAGAGTACCACAAAGATGATCCAAATTCCTTCCGGTTTTCAGAAACATTCTCCCTTTATCCACAGGTAAGTAGGTCAAAGACCACATTCTTCTCTCTTATTACCAGTAGCATTGAGTTCATCCTTTTTGTTGTTTGTCTTTTAGTAATCACATATGAACATATTTTACTGGATTATTCTTTTATTTAGGTAAATTTTGGGATAACTCAGAAGTTAATTTTATGTTTGTGGTCAATGAAAAAAAATCCCTATATGGAGCTTACAAATAGTTATTATTTATTTGTACTGCTTGAAGACTTACTGTGGGTGCAAGCAAGGTTAAACCCCGTTAGCTTGCCGTGTAAGATAAGAGGTTCTAATTACAGTGATACCAAGTAAATGTATGTGAAGTTGTTTTACCAATGAGATAATAGGATTTTATCATCACCTGTGAACAATTTTATAATGCCATGCCAGGTAAGAAATGTGAGCTTAAACTTGTCTTACAGTACCTTTACCATCTCTGGCCTTCCTTCCTTCCTTCCTTCCTTCCTTCCTTCCTTCCTTCCTTCCTTCCTTCCTTTTCTTCCTGTTTTTTTGAGACAGTGTCTTATGTAGCCAGGGTTAGTTTTAAACTTGTCATGTTCCTGTCTTAGTCTTCTAAGTGCTGAGATTGTACATTTGCACCTTCAGTATATTGGTAAAATTCATTTTTTGCAAATAAAAGCTTTGTCCTGAAACATCAATCGTTTTTTCCCTTGTTATTCTTGTTTTTTTGAGATAGGGTTTCTGTGTGTAACAGAGCCCCGAGTGTCCTGTAACTCACCATGTAGACTAGGCTGGTCTAAAACTGACAGAGACCCTTGCCTCTGCTTTCCAAGTGCTAGGATTGAAGGCATGTGCCACCACTGCCTGGCCCTTTTTTGGGTTTCTTTTGAGGCAAGGTCTCCCACTGAACTCTGCCTTGCCCTCTCTGTGTGGTGTGTTCTCTGGATGGATGGTGAGCAGGACTCCAGGCCTCACGCTTACCCAGCAAGTGCTAAGGACTTTGGGGCCATCTCACTAGCCTGATGTAGCTTATAAACATTGGGACAAGCCCTTTTTATTTTATTTATTTACATTTCAGATGTTATCCCCCTTCTTGGTTTTCCTTCCATGAGCCTCCCCCCACCCCCAACTTTAAGAGGATGCGCTCCCTCCTACTCCCACCTCACCCCTCTTAGCATCCCCCTTCTCTGGGGCATCAAGCCTCCACAGGACCAAGCCCATCCCCTCCCACTGAGGCCAGACAAGGCAGCAGGACAAAAGTTCTTGTGATATACTATAGAATATTCTTTTTTTAAAAAGCACTTATTTTACTTATTTATTTATTCATTTATTTATTTAATATGTCTATGTATGTCTCTATATAAACTTATGTGCACCACATATATGCAAATGCCTACAGAGGCCAGGGCTTCTGATAACCTGAAATTAAGTTACAGGGAGAAGTGAACTACCCAGTGTGGGTTCTGGTAACTGAAAGCCCCCTTGACTCGGGGTTCATAAGTGACTGCTGAGCCATCCCTCCAGTTCTATGTTAGTATATTCTTAATAGATTTTGAGTTGCTGACGTAACACAACAGTGTAAGCAAATGTTTTGTTGTTAGAGAACTGTTATTGCCATAGTAATATCAGTAAAAGCTATTTTCTTTTAATCTCACCTGCTTTATCTTGTAGTTTATGTTTCATTTAAGAAGATCTCCTTTCTTGCAAGTTTTTAACAACAGTCCTGATGAGAGTTCATACTATCGTCACCATTTCATGCGTCAGGATCTGACCCAGTCTCTAATCATGATTCAGCCCATTCTGTATGCCTATTCTTTCAGTGGGCCACCAGAGGTAAGGGAAAGTAGAGGGTTGATTGGCCTTGTTACTGTGACACGTGGCATTAAGACAGTGACAGCAACTGTTGTTTTGAAATGAAGTTGGAATTTGTTAAATTATTATCTCAAGATGCTTGTTTAAAGGTATTTATGAGTGTTTAGCTATATATTAGGTTATATCATTAAGTAATAAAAAAGTATTAAAATAATACAAAACTGCTATAAAAGATATTCTTGGGTGAGTTCGTTTAGTGTTTGGTTGATACAGCTACCAGGGTTCAGGATTACTCTTTGCCTTCCTTTAACAAGGCTCAGAGATGATCACGATTCGGGAAGAGATGGCTAATTTCATAGCTTAATGTCTGACAGGACAGTCTGTCAAAATTAAGTCTCTTCATGTATCTCCTTTTCCTTTGTTCCTTTGAGAAAATAAGATACGATTGATAATCCACCCTCTGAGCTGTCTTGGAAAATCGTTCAACACACTTTTATCTGTTATCAAATAAATAGATTGCCTTCTGATAGTTTAAATTGTTCATTTTATCATTTAAAACTATCTAGCGGGGGCTGGAGAGATGGCTCAGCGGTTAAAAGCACTGATTGTTCTTCCAGAGGTCCTGAGTTCAAATCCCAGCAACCACATGGTGGCTCACAACCATCCATAGTGAGATTGGATGCCCTCTTCTGGTGTGTCCAAAGACAGCTACAGTGTACTCATAATAAAAAAAAAAAACAAAAAAACAACTATCTAGCGGCTGTGTTTGGACATAGTACTTGAGGAGGAGGAGAGGCCAGTATAACTGGGTCCTGGGTGTCTGTGATATCTATTGATGGGTTTTATCTCAAGTCTTATAAATTGTAGGTAAATGATGCCTTTTGTTACCTTTCTTTATTTGTCTTTTTGAGACAAGATTTTTCTGTGTAGTCCTGGCTGTCCTGGAACTCACTGGGTCGATCGTGCTGGCCTCTGAATTCACAGAGAGCCTCTTGCTTGCCTCTTACTTTTTTTTTTCCCCCAAAAAGTAACTTGTTGGACTTGTAGTTCCTAGGATCAGGAAAATAAATTTTGTAATAGCATTGTTATTTCAGAGTGACATATATGAGTTACAGACACCTGAGAATTGTAAAGTAGCTCAGAAGAGAACTGGAGTCCTGAGCTCCAATACCAGCCTTGGCCAATACCAGCCGTTCTGTGCCTGCATCTGCCTAATGCCTTGCCTTTAGACTTTCCTCTTTCTCTCCTTGTTCCTGCTCCCCTCCTCTCAGTCTGGGCCATTCTCATTAACATAGTAACTTTTAATAGCATTCATCTTTTAAAGCAAATCATTAAAAACCGACTGTTTCCTTTGTTTTTCTAATTAATTTCTCTGCTTCCTGACACAGTTAAACTCAAAGTTATTTATTGTCCATACTTAAATTTTTTTTTTTAGATTTATTTATTGTATTTTTATGAGTATACTGTAGCTGTTTTCAGACATACCAGAAGAGGGCATCAGATCACATTATAAATGGTGTGAGCCACTATATGGTTGCTGGGAATTGAACTCAGGACCTCTAGAAGAGCAGTCAGTGTTCTTAACTGCTGAGCCATCTCTGCAAGCCTTAAATTTTTTTTATTTGAATGTTTTGTGTGCCTGGATTTATTTCTGTGTACCACGTACATGCTTGGTGTCTGAGGAGGCTAGAAGAGATGTTGAATCTCCTAGAACTAGAGTTGCAGAATCACCATGTGGTTGCTGTGGCATCTTTTCAGCCCCCACACTTTAAAAAAATATTTATTTTTATGTATGTGTGTGTGTACGTGTGTTAGTGTGTGCACAAGCACGGAGGACAGAAGAAGTTACTATGTCCCCTGTGACCAGAGTGACCTGAAGCTGTGAGCTGCTTGATGTGAGTTCTGGGAACTGACCTCAGAACATCTGGAAGAGCATCAAGTATGGCTAACCACTGTGTTCTCTCTCCAACCCTGTTATCTATACTTTCCTAACTTATTTGAAGCAAAATAAATTGTCCCTGACATTATATAATATTGTAATTATAATATACAATGTAATGTAATGTAATAATCAACATCATCCATGTTGGACAGCATCGTTTAAGAAACTCAACAGCATTTCTCTGGAGAGTGTTCTTTTCTTCAAAACCTCCTGCTCTGGCATTCTGGTGCCCACTCTTCCTTCCCAGTTCTCTTTCTGGCCACAAAGAGGCCATTTGGTCTCATTTTGCTGGTTTTTCTCTTTTAGACTTCTAAGTCCTTAAGAAAAGTTTAAGATATTAATATTTTTTTTTTGAGACAGGCTCTTCCTCTGTAGCCCAGGCTGGCCTGAAGTTTAGTGATTCTCCTGCCTCAGCCTCCCAAGTGCTGCGATCACAGGCATAAACCTCTCCACTTGGCCAAGGTTCAGTATTTTCATTTTCCTCATCTTCAGTGTCTCTGAATCACAGTCTAACCCCATAACTTTGGTCGCCATCTTTGTACATGTGTTACTCAAACTTGTGATCAATTCACGGTGCTCCATTTCATATTCAGAGCTGTTTTCTCATGCACCCTACACTTCTTATATTCCAGGCCTTTTATTTATCCCTCCCTCAGTTTACTGTCAGCAGGCTTAGAGGCCATCTTTGATTTCTTAAATCTTTAAAAAAGTTGTTTCTTTTTTGTTTTTTGTTTGTTTGTTTGTTCTTTGAGACAATTTGTATATAGCCTTGGCTGACCTGGAACTTGTTCTGTAGACCACAGAGATTCACCTGCCTCTGCCCCTTAAGTCCTAGGATTAAAGTTGTGTACCATAATGCCTGGCATATTGACTTTTTAATATTATTTCAGTATTAGAGAGATTCTTTAGAAAATTAAAATCCATTGAGAACTCACAGTGTCTGGAAGTGTTTGGTAAATTTAAAATGTGAGAAATGAGATGAAGGGGAAGCAGGAGCCCTAGACGCACGTCCTGTCAGACAGCGCTACAATAGCTAGTACTCGCATGCAGGTTTAAGACAGACGAAAAGACCGAGATGATAACCTTACCCTATCATTGCTTCATTTCAGCCAGTTCTTCTAGACAGCAGCAGCATTCTTGCAGATCGTATTCTTCTCATGGACACATTTTTCCAGATTTTGATTTATCATGGTGAGGTAAGATGATAGATTTATGTATGTGGAATATTTTTATTCTGTGAAAAATTTTTCCTGTCTTATATGTGGCTCATACTTAGGCAATGATGAATTTTGATTTATATTTTTAAAAATACAATTTCTATAAATTTTTAATAAAAATTTTTAATAAAAATATTGATAAAATACTCAGCTATATAGTTCAAAAATTAAAAATCCAAACGTTTTGCATACTAAAATGTTACAAATAAAAAATCTTATTTTTTCATGTTCAAAGTTATTATTTAACTTTTTTTTTAATAAAATTGGTTGTGTTTGTTTATGTGTAGAGGGGAGTGTATGCACAGGTGCAGAGGTCAAAGGGTAGTCTGTGGGAATCCGTTCTTTGCCTCCATTATGGGAGTCTCTGGGATTAAACTAAGTCATCAGGCTGGAAGCAGTTGCCTTTACCCACTGAGCCGTCTGGCTGGCGCTATTGCTCAAAATCATTTAAAATGTGTAGAATTACTTTTTGAGACATAAGTATTTAAAACGTTAGTACATTTTGTGTTTAGACTTGGTTCCCATCTCCAAAGTATTTTAGGAAGAATATATATATATATACACACATTACATATACATATACATATACATATACATATACATATACATATACAT
>NW_021604577.1:10023688-10123352 GCF_004785775.1 Grammomys surdaster
TACATATACATATACATATACATATACATATACATATACATATACATATACATATACATACGTGAAAGTGCCTGAAATCCATAGCACTTGTACTCTGAAGGATTTAGGTAGAAAATACTCAACTGGTGTACATACATATATATATGTACAGTGTATATACGTATCTATCTGTCTGTCTATCTATATACATACAGTGTGATTCTTCATGGGTTAGGATTTTAGGTTTCAATCATACTGAGCCTGCTTGCGTTTATTCTGTTGTTTTGTTCACACACTAGTGGGTGAGTAGATTTGCACAAATTATAGTACTATGAAAATATAAACAGGGACACAGACACGAGCGGGAAGGTCAGCCTTTGTCAATGAGCAAACTTGTTCTTCATTACTGTGTGTGATATGGAGGGTTTCTATGTGTTCCGTCTATCCTAAAAACGCATAGAAGGCACAAATGACTATTTATAACGTATTGAAGTGCTGAGTGGTTGAAGAGCAGTGTGGGTAGCTGCTGAACTTTAATTTGGGTGTTTAGCAGAGGTCTAGTCCTGCATGTATTCATTCAGCTAGTACCTCAGTACATTCCATGGATGAAAACACCACTCTGGGCAGTTTGGAGGGCACATTCGTTTTTCCTGGGTCTGTGCTTGAGTTTGTAGTGTAGTATATTGTATCTTAGATTGCCTTATTTTTCTAGTTACCTTATTTGTAACTTTAGATTTTATTTATTGGTGAGGACAGCTGAGTGTTGAGATCCTGATATGATAGCCCAGTCTTCTCTTATACTTAGAATTCTTCTACCTCAATCTTTCTATGCTAGGATTACTGGTGTTAACCACCATACCTGACCTAGTATCCTTTTAAGTAGTACTATCCGGTGCTTCTTCAAGGATTTATTTACTGGGCTTGGTGATGTATGTCTTTGATCCAGCACTTGCAAGGCAGATATCTGAGTTTGAGACCAGTCTGATCTACATAGCAGGTTCCAGGCCAGCCATATGGTCATACACTGTCTCAAATTTTTTTTAAATTATTTTTTTGTTTTGTATTTTTTAATATTTATTTTATTTTTAAGTGTGTGTGTTTGTATGTTTGTATGTCTGGTCATGAGTATTCAGTGCACATGTGAGTGCAGGTGCTCATGGAGTTCAGAAGAGCTAGAGTTACAGGCAGTTACGAACTCCCTTATGTGGGTGTTAGAAACTGAACTTGGACCTCTGTGAAGTACTTTTAACCACTGAGCCACTTCTCCAGCCAGTTTTTTGGGTTTTTTTTTGATTATTTTAAATTGATACCAGCTTCTAATACATCTTATATTTCATCTGTTTTTTGTTGTTATTTTTTTTGAGACAGGGTTTCTCTGTGTAGCCCTGGCTGTCCTGGAACTCACTCTATAGACCAGGCTGGCCTCGAACTCAGAAATCCGCCTGCCTCTGCCTCCCAAGTGCTGGGATTAAAGGCGTGTGCCACCACTGCCCGGCGCATCTTATATTTCAAAAAGAATAATAGGAATAGGGTTTTTCTTAACTTTTTAAATTTAGAAGCAGTTTTTGCTTGTTAATGTGAGAAATCCAACATGCATTGGTCTTTGAAATGCAGAATATAAAGCTATACAGAATACACACTGACTGACTCAAATAACTTGGATTCCAAATCAGCTTTAACGGTCTACGTTAATTGATATGCCTCTAGACTCACAGTTGCCCTTCTACAGAGCGTTGTCGTTACAGCAGTATCCGTATCATCAGTAAAACTTCTAGTCTATGTCTTACCAGAATGTAACTCTAACTGGGCATGGTGGTGCACACCTTTCATCCCAGCATTCAAAAGGCAGAGGCAGGTGGATATCTGTGAGTTTGAGGGCAGCCTGGTCTATACAGTGAGTTTCAGGACCATTTAGAGATAGACTGTCAACAAAACAAATAAGAAAAGAATGTAACTGCATTGGTGAAGACTTTTGAGAGCCACTAATTTTCTGTGGGAAATCTGCAATAAAAAAAAACCCTCACAGAAAGGAAAAGATTTTTTTTGATACTAATTTGATATGATACATAGGGTTGTATTTTTTTCTGGTGTTTCTATTTCTTTTAAGTTTTTTTTTGTTTTGTTTTTTGTTTTGTTTTTTCAAGACAGGGTTTCTCTGTGTAGCCCTGGCTGTCCTGGAACTCACTCTGTAGACCAGGCTGGCCTCAAACTCAGAAATCCGCCTGCCTCTGCCTCCCAAGTGCTGGGATTAAAGGCGTGCGCCACCACTGCCCGGCTTCTTTAAAGTTTTAAAAACAGCATAATTTTACTTTCTATTTCTTTATGTTCCTTTTGTTTTCAGTTTTTGAAACAGGGCCAAATTTTGTAGCCCTGGTTGGTCTGGCACTTGGTAAGTTGGGCAGGTGACCTCAAGCTTGAGTTGATACTCTTGCCTATTAAGCACTAGGATTATAGGGTGCACCATCACACCTGGTCTACCTTTGCTTTTTTTCTTTTTTTGTTTTTTCAAGACAGGGTTTCTCTGTGTAGTCCTGGCTGTTCTGGAACTCACTCTGTAGACCAGGCTGGCCTCGAACTCAGAAATCCGCCTGCCTCTGCCTCCCAAGTGCTGGGATTAAAGGCGTGCGCCACCACTGCCCAGCTAACCTTTGCGTTCTTTAAACCGTTCTTGTATCAGACTCCTCGTTGATTGCGGCTTGCTCACAGTGTCCATTGGGTTAAGTAGCCCCACCTCAGCTTTCTGTGCTCATTGCATCTAGCTTTCTTTTGACCTTTAAACTGGAGGCGGGTCTTAGGATTTCATTGCTATGAAAAGACACCATGACCAAGGCAGCTCCTATAAAGGAACACGTTTGTTTGGGGCTAGTTTATAGGTTCAGAGGTTTAATTGATTATCATGGTGGGAAGCATGGCAGTGTGCAGGCAGACGTGGTTGGCTCTACGCCTTGATCTGAAGACAGCCTTAGGAGAGCATTGTGCTTTATTCTGAGCAGAGCTTAAGCATATTTATTACCTCAAAGCCCCACCTCCATGTGACACACATCCTCTAGTGAGGCCACACCTCCTCCAGTAGGGCCACACCCCCTAATAGTGCCTCTCTCCATGGGCTAAGCATTCAAATACATGAGTCTATGAGAGCCATGCCTATTCAAACCACCACAAGAGTGCTTATTCTGTATTTAATAATATATTCTTTTACTTATGTTTTCTCTACTGAAATAAGTACTTGTAATTTTTGAAGTTCAAGTCAGTGGGAGTATTTTTTCATATTCTCTTGTTTTCTGAAGATAGCTTCCATTGAAGAAAAATCTACTCAAGAATTTTAGATCATCAAGAAATATAAAATAATTCCTTTAATTGTTTTTAAAACTAGACTATAGCACAGTGGCGGAAGTCAGGATACCAGGACATGCCAGAGTATGAAAACTTCCGGCACCTTCTACAAGCCCCGGTAGATGATGCACAAGAGATTCTTCACTCCAGATTTCCAATGCCGAGATACATTGACACGGAGCATGGTGGGAGCCAGGTGAGGAACTCACTGCGTTGTGTATGCAGGGCTGCAGTGCGGTGGGCCCGCTTGTGCTCTGATTGTAACAGGGGCCATCTCCCGCACAAGACCCAGGGTGAGGAAAGGAGGCGGATGGGAAGGGGACAAAGCAGTACAGTTATTGCCTAGCTGCCCAAACAGCCAGTTCTCCCTAGTTCTGCTTCCATCACACTCTTGTAACTGCCGTGATGCCGTCCAGACAGTGTGCCAGCTATGGGTTACAAACACAAGAGGGGCAGCTGGGAAAACAGTTCAGTGTACTTTTCTTAAAGCCTGTGAGGATTTTTAAATTTGTTTCAGTTTTGTAGAAAGTACCTTGTCAGAGTCAAGACAGCATTGTGATATTATAACGGGCTTATGGTTCTTAGAGCTCAGAGGAGTCAGCAGATATGTGCATGCACACAGGGTCAGTAGGGCTGCTTAGCACACCCTCAGGAAACCTGTCTGACCAGAGCTGGAGCAGTACTCCAAGTGTAAGCTGTTACATGTTTAACTTATTCCATAAGTCAGGAGGGACATGCTTTGTTTAGTGTTGTGTCCCTAGTATATATATGTCCATAGTGATATACCAACACCAACTTTATATGCAGTGGTGGTGACTAGCTTTACTGTCAGCTGTCTATCATGTATTGAGACTTTGCAAGCATTTTCCAGGCCTCCTTCATTTGAGCCTCATACAAATTCTATTATTATCTCTACTTTATATGAAATAGAATTAATAGAATTAAGACATGTTATTTGTACTATCAAGGAAGCACATTAAATGGAGCTAGTTGGTTTTTTTGTTTTTGTTTTTTTGTTTTTTTTTTTTTTTTTAAAAGAAATAGTATCTTACTATGTAGCTCAGGCTGACCTTGAACATTCCTTCTGCCTCAGCCTCCCAGATACTGAGATTACATTTGTAAGCCTGCCGACCCTAACTAGGAGTTAATAACTGAATCCCAGGCTTCTTACTCTAGGACTAGAGCTACTTAGGGAATAGAGAAAGATTTTTGTATGATTCTAAATTTCAAAAGATTAGATTGCCTTTGTTCTTCTAGAATGAATTAAGATTTTTGATGAATTCATTCATCAATATCTTAATGTGTATTGTTATTTTCCTTATTTAATTACTCATTGATTGATGGATTGATTAGCTGTTGTAGAGGATGGATAATATGTTGCCTAAGTTATCCCCTGTGGATTAAAATCATTTTTATCAGGCTTTAGATTTCTTTTGTTTCAGAGTAGTTGGTAAAACTGTATTTTCACACTCATTTTAAAATGAGTTTTGTGTTAACAAATAAACATTTGTCAACTTGTTTTTATTTCGTGTGTCTGGATGCTATCTGCATTGATGTCCAGTACAACACACGCATGCAGTACCAAAAGAAGCCAGGAGAGGAGCCAGACACCCTAGGTTAAAGATTGTACTTACACATGGCTGTGAGTCACCGTGTGGGGTTAAAGATTGTACTTACACATGGCTGTGAGTCACCGTGTGGGTGCTGGGAAGCCAACCACAGATCCTCTGGAAGATCAGTCAGTGATCTTAACTGTCGAGCCATCTCTGTACATACAACTTTTATGTGCTGAGTTGGGGATTCAGTAGTTTATTATTTTATGAATGTTACAACTATGTAATGTTGAAACAGTCGATTACTTATATTGTGGGTGATGCATTTTAAAATTTAACTTTCTAAGTGTTACATTTTAACAAATTTACCAATATGTTCAGTTAGGTTGGTTTCAGTTAGGGCAGGTTGGTATATTGTTTGTAGCTTGTCTTTCTAAGTCTGCTTCTGATCAGTGCTATTATTTATTTTTCCTTTTAAGGCACGTTTTCTCCTTTCCAAAGTCAACCCTTCACAGACTCATAATAACATGTATGCCTGGGGGCAGGTAAGTGTGGATAGCAGTCTTGGAAATAACTTCTTTCTTTGTTCTTAGTTATTTTAGTAAAAGTTAATTTTCCACTATCTATTTAATGATAATTTCTGTGAGAAAATATAAGGGAAGCGTAGAAAATGTAACTAGTATTTGGTGCTACCTTGGAAAATAAGAAAATGATCCTTTCACATTGAACCTCTTCAGATTCCAGGTTTAGCACCAATCCACTGGAGACAAAAGCAATAAAGTCTATGCCATAGGCTTCTGGCGATTCCTGATTTCTCTCCACAGAGCGCCTTTGTAGCCTCTGTTTCCAAGGCTCAAAGCTAGTTCCTTAGAATTCCCCTCCCCATCTCTGGCTGTTTACATCCATTTTGTCTGCTTCACTTCCCACTCCCTCTCATCCATGCCATTGGCCAAAGCCAGGCGCTCTTACTCCTCACAGACAGCACTGCAATTCCTTGCCTAGAAATTCTGATCCTTATGCTTCATTCTTCTGAGTGCCAGGATTACAGTTGTGTGCCACCACACCTGGCCCTATGGTCTTTCTTGACATGTGATTAAAAATCAGAATTTATTTAATGTTTGTGTATACCACTATGCAGAGTGAATGTGGAAGTCAGAGGACAGCTTGCCAGAGTTGACTCTTTCCTTCTAGCTGTGGTTCCAGGTGTGGAATTCAGCACTGGGCAAATACCTTTATCCACTGAGCCACTTTGCCTGTTCTTCTTATAATGATACTATTTTTTTTATGCACTTTCATTTAATTGTTAAAATTTATATGAAGCATATGTTATTAATCCCCCCATTAGAAGAGAAAATTGGGGTTAGAACTACATTTTATTTATTTATTTTGCATGCAGGCATGAGTGTGTGTGGAGGTCAGAGGACAACTTGGGAGTTCGTTCTTTCCTCTGCCATATGGATCCTAGGGATTGAACTTAGGCCTTCAAAATCACCAGCTGACACTTTGGCCCAGTGAGCTTCTTGCTGGCCCAGGGCCCCGTTTTTAACCCAGGCCACTCTAACTGCAGATTCAGAATTTATAGTTTAACTTAATTAAATGATTCCAACTTGGGAATTAACTAGCTGACTACTTTGCTAAAAATTAATGGAATCTGACCTCTTACTATTCTGATTGCTAGAAATCAAGAACCCAGTGATAGCTGTTTGTGGGGATAGCATGAGGTACATGTCCCTGTTTCCAAAAAAAAAAAAAATCTTTTCTGCCTCATGTACTATGAGGATGAAGTCCATTCTTAGCATTCAGATGTCAGCATTCAAGAAAATACCAACATCACTGTGAAGGAATGCACAGTCATTGTGAAGGGCTCCCATGCACATGGTGAGCACAGCATGGTGGGAGCACAGCATGAGCCTCCTACACAGGATGAGGTGTCACCTCTCCATCAGCAGCCTTGCTCCGGAAACTTCCTGGGTGAATAGTATGTCCACAGTTCCAGGGAGAACATGCCCCTTGCTCGCTCAGTATCTCAGTTCCAGAAAGATGAGTTCATTCTTGAGGGGAATGATGGTGGCCTTGTTTCAAAGTCAGCTGCTTTGATTCAGCCAGTAACAAGGTAGAAGTAAGGACATCACAAACATTTTGGATGGTATCTATGCTTCTGAAAAAGAAACTGATGAATAATCAAAGTATAGAAACAAGGTTTTGGCTTGTAAGGAAAACTTGTGGAGAAAAAGACTTCTAATGATGACTTTTTTTTTTTTTAAGATTTATTTATTTATTTTTATGTATATGATGAGTACACTGTAGCTTTCAGACGCACCAGAAGAGGGCATCAGATCTCATTACAGATGGTTGTGAGCCACCATGTGGTTGCTGGGAATTGAACTCAGGACCTTTAGAAGAGCAATCAATGCTCTTAACCACTGAGCCATCTCTCCAGCCCCCTAATGATGACTTTTAATAATGAAAACAAAACAAAACAAAACAAAAAAAGGACACACACATAATCCACACAAAACACATACACACTCACAAACTCAAACACGCTCTTATTCAAACAGAACTCCAGTGATAAGTATTATCCATGAATGGCCTGCAGAGGGCATCACTACGACACTGTTACACAGTGTTTTCTAGCTTAGTGCTGCAAACCTTGAGCCTAGCTGTCTAATCCCAGATGTGTTTTATTTGTTAAAACTTATTTTATTTCTTATTATTGGGGTATGTGTGTATATGTATGTATGTAAAGTGCTTCATATCCTTAGTGATGTAAAGTTTGAACCTAGCTGTCTAATCTTGGATGTGCTTTATTTGTTAAAATTTATTTTATTTTTTATTTCCTACTTATTTCTTATTTATTTCTTATTATTGGGTATGTGTGTGTATGTATGCATGATATATATATATGTGCACATATGCCACAATACACATGTAGTGGTCAGAGGACAACCTTCAAGTTAGCTCCCTACTTTTACTTTTGTATGAGTACAGGGGTTGAACACAAGGCTTCAGACTTGCATGTCAAGTATCTTTACTTGATAAGCCTCTGGATATATTTTACTTATTTTTGTTTCTTTTATTAATAATAGATTTTCCTTTTCACATAATCTATCCTGATTGTGGTTTCCCCTCCCTGTGCTCCTCCCAGTTCCCCCTGCCTGCCTTCCCATCCAGACTCACTCCTTCTCTGTCTCTCATTAGAAAACAAACAGGCTTCTAAGGGAATGTGATATGATATGACATGACATGATATATGATAAAAGCTAACGCATCAAATCGCATGAAACAAACAGAAGGAAAAGAACTCAAGAGAAGGCACAAGAAACAGAGACTCACTCGTTCACACACTCAGGACTCACATAAAAATACTAAACTGGAAGCCATAATAAATATGTACAGGACCTGGTACAGATCTGTACAGGCTTGTGCATGCTACCCCAGCCTCTGTGAGTTCATAGGAGCTTTGATTATGTTGATTTAGAGCAGTGTTTTTCAACATGGATTATGACCCTTTTGACAAGCCTCTATCTCCAAAACTATCTACAGTACAGATTATAGCAGTACAAAATGACAGCTGTGAAGTAGCAATAAACATAATGTTATGGTCAGGCTCACCGCAGCATGAGCTGTGGCAAAGGGTCCATGCATTAGGAAGGTGGAGAGCCATAAGAGGGTCCTGCTTCTTGTCGTTCCTCATCCCCTCAGCTCTCACACTCTTTCTGCCTCCTCTCCTGGGGGATCCATGAGCTCTGAAGGGAGGGATTTGATGGAGACATAGATTTAGGGATGAGAATTCCAAGGGCTCTCACTGTCTCCATAAGGCCTGGCTGTGGTCTCTGTGTTTGTTTCCATGTGCTGCAGGAGGAAGCTTCTCTGATAATGGCTGATCAAGGGACTGATCTCTGAGTACAGCCAAGTGTTATTAGTGTTATTAGGGATCATTTTATTGCTGTGTTGTTGTTTTCAGAAGAGTAGTATTTGGTTTTATCCTAGGCCTCTGGGATATCTAGTCTCTGGCTCTTGGTTACTCAAACAGTGTTGGGGATGGATTCCATCTCATGGTGTGGGCTTTAAGTCAAATGAGATACTGGTTGGTCACTCCCACAGGTTTTGTGCCACCATTGCCTTGCATATCTTTCAGGCAGGACACCTTAGTAGATAAAGGGTTTGTGGGTTACATCGGTTGCTTACATTTCTCTTTTGGTATATTTTAAACACAAAAAGGCTCACTTGAAAAATAGAGATCAACTC
This sequence comes from Grammomys surdaster, assembly GCF_004785775.1. Taxonomy (NCBI): domain Eukaryota; kingdom Metazoa; phylum Chordata; class Mammalia; order Rodentia; family Muridae; genus Grammomys; species Grammomys surdaster. The sequence continues at coordinate 10,032,805 of NW_021604577.1, forward strand.
TCTGCTATTTTTTGATAGAACTGAATTGAGCATTAGTGTTTTATACATTTGAAGTAATATCTCTGTAATATGTGTAAATTAACAACATAGGAGATACAGATCCGGGAGTGGAAGTGATGGGGTGTAAACTAAGTAAAGTGAAAAACAGTTTTCTACAGGAAGAGTACAAGCAATAGTCACTAGGTTGTTGGTGACATCTGAGCCCTCCTGAGAAAATGGTGAGTGCAGAATGAGGACATGTGTTTGAGTGTCACACAGTGATGATGTCCCAAACATGTAATCCTGACGTGTGCTTACTAAGTGCCTGACATCCCATTGCTTTATGCTGCTTAGGCCATCCATACAGCACTGGTGGGCACAGGGAGGTCTTGTTTCTGTGCGGCTGCAGAGACACAGATTTTGTGTGTGTTTGTGTGTATGTAGGTATGTGGGTGCATGCAGGTTTTGTGAGAGTTTATGTACACCAGGAGGCCAGTGAAGGCAGAAGAGGGTGTTGCATCCCCTGGAGCTGGAACTGTAGTTATGAGTGATTGTGCACTGCTCTGTGTGTGTGTGTGTGTGTGTGTGTGTGTGTGTGTTTGAAATCAGTCTTCTGCTAGAGCAAGTGCTCTTGACCAACTGATGAGCCACCTCTGTAAACTCTAGCTATTTTCTTTTTAATTATTAATTTTTAAGGTTAGAATATACAGTGATATTTATGGTGTCTTCAAAATTTCCACTTACAGTTTTAATTTTTTAATTTAATTTTATTTATATACTTATTTTTTAAAGACAGGGTCTTTCTGTGTAGCTCTGCTGTCTTAGGACTCTTTTTGTAGACCAGGCTGTCCTAGAACTCACAGGGCTTGACCTACCTTTGTCTCCTGAGTGCTAGAACTAAAGATGTGTGCCACCTCACTTGGCAGGATTTTGTTTTTAATTATGTGTATAGGTGTGTGTCTGTGTATCTGTGCAGTGCATGTGAAGGCTACAGGTGATGACAAATTTCTGAGGCTGAAGTTATAGGCAATTGTGTGCCACCCGATAAGGGTCCTTCCTTAGTATGTAACTCTGGTCCTCTGAAAGAGCTGCCAGCTCCCCAAGCGGTTGGTGCTGTCCCTCCAGCCTTCATTGTACTTTATTCTAATTTGTCACCCCGCCCCTCTGCCTTTTTCGGTCTCCCCTGTCCCGTCTCCTTTTCTTGCCCTAAGTACCTGCTTCTGCTTTGAAGTATATCCCGTTGCACTACCTCCTCTCCCATGAAAATGCCTTCTTCCTAGTCTGTCTTACACACATTTTCATTTATGTGAGAACCAATGAAGATGGATGTACATCTTCACTGAAAATGAAAACACATTCATATACACCTCAAGTCTAGGTTCTGCATATGAGACAAAATGTGTTTGGTTGTTTTTTTTTTGACTGTGGTTTACTTTTCTTAATAGTGATTTAAAGTTTCATTCATTTTTCTACAAATGCTATGATTTCTTAAATAATGTTCCAGTGTGCATGCGTACCGTACCACATTTTCTGTATCTGTTCATCGGTTCACCTTGACTAGTTCCACAGCCTAGCTGCTGTAGACAGTTTGGCAATAATGTGAGTGTGCACTCGTCTCTGTGCAGGACTCAGGTCCTTAGGTAAAAGCTCAGGAGGGGGACAGCTGGATCACATGGCAGCTCTGAGTTTCCTTTGTTGATTGAATGAATTTCTAACATTTTCATTGGTTCACACATAAATGAGAACATTCAGTCGTGGTTTTGAAGCATCTTAGTGATTTCCATGGTGGCTGGCCATGTTTGTACCAGCAGTGAAGGCACCTCTTTCCCTGTGTCCTCACCAGGTCAGGCCATCTGAGAGCCGTAACCGTCCACTCTGTCACACTGGTGGTCTTTCTGGTAACGCCCCAGCCTGAGACAGCTCATTTCCTGGCAGAAACGTAATGATTTGGGAGCGGTCCCTATACGACAAAGACAGTTTTGTTACTCAGGAAATCCTAGGGATTCAGATGCATTTCGCTCTCAGGAACGGTCCTTATGGTGGCCGTACTCTATCTAAAATGATTTCTTGTCTGTTCTGAGACATGCACGGACATCTTCACCACCACTCTGTTCTCACTACAAATCCTCTTTTCCTCCAGGAGTCCGGAGCGCCTATTCTCACGGATGACGTCAGCTTACAAGTGTTCATGGATCATCTGAAGAAACTTGCAGTGTCAAGTGCTGCTTGACAGGCTAGATGTGTCAGACACTCAAGAATTACTACTTCAGTTTCTTCTGCTTTTTTCATTTATCTGTGGAATAACAGAGATCTCTCTCTAAACCTGTTTTGTGTCAGTGTGGTGTGAGGTGACATATGGGAAAATGTTGATGACTGTCGATGAAGCTGAGGTACAATGAGAGCAATGAGAACAAGATTGTTTCCCTGATACAGTATTATAACTGGTTTGTAACTTTGAAGTCTTTATGATTTAATTATGTTTAATGAGTTAGAATGGTTTGCTTTGTATTACAGATACCACTTATTTGTATACTGCAGACAGATCTAGAGTGGCACTGAGTATCCTCCCTGACCTTTTAGAGATTAATAAGAGCCCGACAGGAACAAATCAATACTGATGACATATGGACAGTTTGCTTTTTTCACATATGCTTTTTTTGTGAAGTAATTTTTTTTTGCTATTCTGTATTTTGTTAAATTGGATTTATTTTATGGTTTATTTAGGAATTATTTGACTTTATAGTAGCAAATTTTGTGAAGGTAATTTAATGCTTTTGGTTATTTTCAAAATTTCTTTAGACCTAAAAAATTTGAGTGAGGTAATAACCCCACAGCAGACATTAAATGTGAAATTCCCACAGAGAACCCAACTCACATTACTAACTAGAGTAATTTTTCAAAGGAAGGAAGTTAGAAAAACAAAGCATGTTATCACATTGATTAAAGAAGTTCTTTGCATTAAAAGACTAGTATAGCTACTAACCATATTTGTTTTTGTTATATCATTTATTGTTCCCCTTCTTAAATTTCCATTGTGTATTTTAACACTATTTTAGGAGTTTTCACTTCACTCTTTGTTTCTGTTTCCTTGTGAATTTATTAATTTGTGGTTCTTACTGAGACAGTATTAATATGTTTAATTATGTCATGTGGAGATAGTTCTGTTTGATCTATTGATTAGTGTCATTCACTTTTACCTTTTACAGTTTACTCATAGCAAATGTTTACATTGCTAAAGCAGATAAGTCTGACAAGGAAATGTATGTATCAAGTGCTACACATGGAAGGGTGCTCTGGTGGGTGTGGCAGTGGGCTGGGACTGCACTTGCATGAACACAATCAGACGACGGCAAAGCAGAAACTTCAATTGTACTCGACTGTCTAAATAAATTGCTTTGTTCTGTTTTATTTGAATTGAATTGTGCTAGGCCAAAATGCCAATAAAATATACCTTTCTCTGTTTTCTTAGTTATTTTAAAATCTAGTAAAAGCCTGGGAAACTTCATGTAAAATTAGAGTGCTTTTTTTCCTTTCCTTTTCTTTCTTTTTTCTTTTCCTTTTTTTGGACAGGGCTTCATTATGTAGCTCTGGCTGTCCTAGAGCTCATTATTAGACCAGGCTGGCCTCAGACTCACAGGGATCTGCATACTTCTGCCTCCTAGTGGTAGAATTAAAGGCGTGCACCACCACACTGGGCCTAAATTTTTTGATTGGCACACAGCTGTACAAATGTCTGAGTACAATGTGATAATTCAATACCTATGTATAATAATGATCAGATTACCTTAGTTAGCATTTTCATTCCTTCTAAACAACAGTTCTTTATGTTGGAAACCTTCAGACTTTTCTCTCTTAATTCTTATACAAATATGGAATAAATTGTTGTAAACTGCCATCAATCAACTGTGCTAAAAGAACACTGTGACTTGTTCAGTTACACTCTGGTAGCTGTTATATAACCTTCCTCTCTACCCTTTCTTCCTCGTTTCCAATGATCACTTTACTACTTTAGTATGAAAGTAAGTGTGTGTTGTTGGCTTTTGTATTAAGTGCGTTTATTCACTGAGACATCTTGATGGCCAAGAATGCTGTTTCTGAAACACAAATTGGACTGTGCCGTTTCTCTTTGCCCTTACAACAAGTTGGAGACATTTCAGCCTAGTCGTCTTATGTAATGTTCACCAGACCCCAGCCCTTACCCTAGGAAATGGCGCAAAACACATGGTTGACAAAGTCGTTTTCCTTTTAGCAGAGAGGACTATACACATATAGGTGCACAGTGAGGTTCAGTACATGCATGTAACATATACACATACAGGTGCACAGTGTGGTTCAGTACATGCATTTAACATATACACATACAGGTGCACAGTGTGGTTCAGTACATGCATGTAACATGCAGTGGTCAGGGTTATCAGCATATCTCCTTTTTTGTATTAACTTTTGAGCTCCTGCTAGTTCTTACAAAATATGTGGATGGTTCTTTTAAAGCAGAGCTGCTCTAGAATCTAGAGCTTCCTTCTGCACCACTAACCTCCCACAGCCACGGATCTGCTTTGGAAATAACTTTACATTTGTTTGTTGTTTGAGGCGGGGTTCCTCTATGTAGCCCTAGTAGTCCTGGAACTTGTTCTGTAGACCAGGCTGGCCTTGAACTCAGAGATCCAAGATCCTCCGCTTCCCGAGTGCTGGGATTAAAGGGATGTTCTATCAAGACTAACTTTAAAAGTTTTCACATATGAAAGAGAGCATATATTTTTCTACGTTTGGTTTACTTGACTTCCAGTTCTATGCATTCTTTGCCACTAACAGCAAGATTTCAGACTAATGTTCCAACAGTACTCTCTCTGTGTGTGTGTGTGAGAAGTTTATATTAAGTCAGTATACAAAGTAAAGTGCTTCTTTATGGCATTGTTGCACACATCCTTTGCACCTTACTCCTGTTTGCTCTCCTTCCCCAGTTTTGGAATCTTTGGTTTTCGTCCTCCATGTCTGTAGTATGCACATGCACGTTCTTGTATTTGGTTGTATCTGGATCATTCGTTCACATTTCCTTCTTACATTATGCCTCGCTATGCTTTCTTTGATTTTACTATTTTTCCTTAACATCATAAATTTAACAGTTGGAAAGTGATTGCTCTGTCCTATAAAGTACTTTGTGTCACTATCATCAATACAACCAGAACAGCTTGCTTTCTGGTGACCAGATGTTGTCTTTTATTTGTTTACTTCCTTGCAAACGTCACCAGACTTTATAAACCTGTCTTCTACAGAGCTTACTGGCTTTGGTCACTGTTGAAGAGTACCTTTGTCATCTGCAAAGGTGGTTGTTTCCTCCAGTCTAATACAAAATAAATAAGACACCAAGTTGCCAACTGTAGTGGGCAGCCTATACTTTTAGACCAGAAAACAATGTATTGGGTAGGATTCCAATATTGCGTACTCAAGTAACCGTCAACCAGGACTTATAATCTTTAGATTTCTTTAACAAAACCAACATGTTCTCCAGTAACCGTGACTGTTGACCTATGAAGCCACCTGACATTGTCTAATATTGTTATTTAAGGTATTAATATTGTTAATTTAGGGTACCCAGTTCAGCAGTTGATTAGTTTGAAAAAGTTTTTTGAGTCAGTCCATAAGAGACCTGTATGGTATTATTTTATACTTTAAATCAGTGGCACCCAAAATGGCTTGTGTTTAATCAGCCACCATCTTCCCAACTAGACTAGGCCTGAGGTCACGAGCAGCAGCCGCAGCTCAGGCCGCTGGCTCAGGTGGCCAGAGACACCGGCCCTGCCATCCATGAGATGCCAGCATGGGAGATGGCTCTGCCAATCACAAGGTTGGGCTGTGCCCAGACCATCTTGCCATCCATGCGGTACCCGGTAGAAATGAGACTCTAAAGTTTAAAGATGAACCAAAGGCTTTATATGTTTGCCAGTGCTCAATTAACAAGATGCTCACACAATTAGAGGTTTTTCCCAATATCTAACCTAGATATAAGTTGTTACCCAGGACTGTTCCCGATACATACGTGGTCATCCATCACTCCTCCATCTCTGCTTCCCTTGCTCCTCCTCTTCCTCTCCTTACTCCTCCTCTTCCTCTCTTTACTCCTCCCACCTTAGCTCCTCCCACCGTGCAGGGAAAATATGCTGCTACAGAGACCCACTGCTCACAGGACTGGCCAACCCTTTCCTGACTGCAGTAACCTGGATATTTTGGCAGAGAAGGAAATTTTGTCAAGCCTGGTATTAGGAATCTGTTCCTGTGGGAATGTGGATGATGTGCTAGAGAAACCATTTTCTTTTCTTCTTTTCTTGGCTTCTTTCCTTCTCCTCCTCCTCCTCTTCCTCCCCCTTTGCTTTTTTGAGAGCAGGTCTTTCTATACAGCCTGGCTGTCCTGGAACTTTCTAGGTAACCAGAGTTCCTCCTGCCTCTCCCTTCCAAGTGCTGGAATTAAATTCTTCATGGCCTTAAAAAGGATTTATTAATATGAATGCACACCTATGAGCACGTGGGAGTTATAGATGGTTGTGAGCTGCCCTGTGTGTGTGTGGGTGCTGGGAACTGAACCTACGTCCTCTGCAAGAGCAGCAAGTATTGTTAACCACTGAGCTATCTCCCTAGTCCCATAATTTTTCTGATCTGTGTTCATCTGTCTTTTGGGGGACACATCCATACGTTGCTTCTATGTGTACATTTAACCTGTCTGGGGGATCACATTTTGTTTCGGCTAAATCAAGAAACCATTAAAATAAATTGTCACAGGGATTAGAACCTTTTCTTAAGAAGAAATCTGGGCTGGAGAGATAGATGACAGCTATTCCTGAGGTCCTGAGCAACCACATGGTGGCTCACCATCATCTGTAATGGAATCTGATTCCCTCTTATGGTGTGCAGGAAAACAGAGCACTCGCATACATAAATCTTTAAAGAGAATTAACAAATCTGTAGATTAATTACGAGTAGAAATAACTTATGAGTAAAGATGTCACTTCAAAGTGACACTTCTACTGAGAACCTCCAAATTTCTTCAAGGCAATTTAAAACTAGCTTAATCTCTAGAGATTTAAGAATTAATCTTTGTGAAATCCTCATGTGATACTGATAAGTTAAATGTTTGGGAACATTTGTGAAGAGGTAACATTCAACAGAAACAAGCACCCAGCTTAATGTTGCTTCTTCAGCTTGAACGTGCACAGAAACACTGAGTGTGTGTGTGTGTGTGTGTGTGTGAGCATGTGTGTGCGTGTAAAATACTGCCATCTATGTTGTCTGTCAGAGTTTGCAGTTCTTACAGTGTTGCCACTGTGGGCATCTAATGTGTTGTGGCTGGCTCAGGACTTTCACAGGAAGACAGACAGTGGGTAATGTGCGTTTTGGAATCCTGAGACACAGATTTGGGGACCACAGGCATGGAACAGTAGATGAGTTGCATACGGCCCTTCTTTAATTATTTATTAGCAGCTAACAAGGTATGTAGGGAGCAAAGCGTCAAGCAGTCTTCCTCCTTTGGGCATGGATTATGCTGTCACACATGGGCTTTTAGGATGTTTAATTCTAAAACTCTATTTTTAATGAGAACATTAAGCCCACTGATTTATCAAATATATATTTTTCGGCAAGGAAGTATTTCTATTAAAAAAGCTATCAAGTTGCTGAAATATTAATGGTAGTACAATATCATTTAACTGAAGAGAATGTTTTCACTGAATCCTGGGTTATAATACCCAGAATTATGTTCTGTATTTTAAGAGGGATGTTGAGAAAGTAAGACCCCGTATAATAAATTTTGAAATGTCTCAATTAATAGTTGTTTTTAAATTAAGAAAGAAAATTGTTTTAATGAAGAAAGGTCTCACTTATTAGGGCTGTGTAGAAGAGTGACAACGCATATTATCAAATGCTCCTACTTGGGTGTGCTTGGAAATCTGTTAGTTAACTATTATATGGTGCATAGGCATGGCTCTCCCTGGTTATGTCTCACTTATGTTTTAGTGTGAGCTGTGGGTTCACACTTACATTCCCTGTGAGCTGACCAGAGACTTCCGCTTTATGTTTGCCTTGTTCATTTAAAGGGCCATTTCCATTCCGTTTATTTTTTGAGTACCGTGCACATACCACACATGCTCACAGGAAAGGGCTCTGATATCAGGTTAGCTCCCTCTTGGAGTCTACAGTCCAGCATGCTCTCAGGGAACTACTGCTTAGTATTGCAGGTTCTTTGGCAAGAAAGGTGAGCACAGCTGCTATGCTTACTCAGCTACTCTGCTGATAGCTATATCTGCTTCTCCATCAGCACCTTCAGGGTCTAAATCTATATTCTTAGCTGTCTGTAACACTGAAGAATCTTCCTGAATCTGCTGAAAGAAACTGATGACTGGACTGGAAAATCTCCACCCTTCTGCAAGGTCTTCCACAAAATAATAGCTCTGTGACGTGATGCATTTCCTTTCTTTCTTTCCTTCCTTCTTTTTTCTTTCACTTATTTTTTGAGACAGAGTCTCCTGATGTAGCTTTGGCTGTCTTGAAGCTCACCATGTAGACCAGGCTAGCCGTAAACTTATAAAGCAGAATTCTGCCTTCTGAGTGCTGGGACTAAGTATGTGTACTGCCGTGCCCAACTTGATACATTTCTTATGGTTAGAATATTAAAGTGACTGTCAAATAGGGATATGTTGAAACACGTGCAAAGCTAATTATTGTGAAATATATTTCATAATGAAGAAGCCAATGTATGTCATACTCAGATCTATTCCTATAATAAAACCTGTTAATAAATAATTACCTATCCAGAGTAAAATATCAGAAATCCTCAGCACATGAGATTAGACCTGTTGGCGAATGTGTTCACATTCTTTCATTTGCTACTCTGCTGAGCTGAGCAACCAACGTCAGTCTCTCCCTTCAGCCAAGGGATGTGACCCGGTTCTCCATACTACCCAATCCATATACTGGCGGCTGACCTATGACATGGTTTAGTATGGGAAAGTTTGAGAACCTAAGGATAATAGTGGTTAGTGAGCAGCTATGCTACAGAAAGGCTGAAGAGGACAACTCAGAAGTCACTAGGCATTCTGCAATGAGAGGAAAGCGGGGAGACAGAGGAGAAACATCATCTAGAAGCAGCGAATTCACGGTGGGGCATTGAGGTAAAGGTTCACCAGTGGCTGCTGCTGCAAAATGGTTCCCAGATTGTGCTAAATCTTGAAGCATGGCTGTAGGTTCCTCTTAACCATTCACTGCTCCTACATGTGTTCTCTGTTGAAATAACTACTCATTATTTGAGATAAATTGAACTTACCTGTACAACAAAGGTCTTGGTGACGATGATTTACCCTCTGGTCCGACTGCATTGGAATGAATAGGTAGGGAGTCGGTAGTCCCCAACCAAGCCACAAGTGAAATATTGTGTCAGTATTGGGACAGAGTTCCAGGAGATGCCTTCTCATTTTATCCGTTTGCTTAGAAAAGGTAAATGTCACACAGTTGAGGTATCTTATTTAACGATATCCAGCAGAATTAGTATTTATAGCTTTCTGAATAAACTAGAACTTTAAATTTGTAAAAGTTACTTTTATTTTGTGTGCACAGCTATGTGGGAGTCAGAAGATAACTTGTAGGATCTAACGCTTTCCTTCTACCACGTGGGTTCCAGGGACTGAGCTTAGGTCATCAGCAGCAGCTGTACCCTCGGAGTCTTCTCACCTTACAACCACAGATAGTCTTCATCCACCATGGAAAGTCTTCATGATTCAACACAGACCTTTGTGACTAGCACACCAAATAAACAAGGGCCAAATAATTACGGAAGGTAGACTTCTGTTTAAAGTGTTCTAACTATTCTTTATTTAAATGTTCTTGTACAATATATTTTGATTAAATTCTTTCTTTTTCCTTAACTCTTTCCTAACCAGCAAATTTCACGTCCCTTCTCTCTTAAAAATATAATACAAAACAAAGGAAGCACATAATATCTATATTTTGTGCTGGCCAACTGTTTTTGATATTAAGCATGTAATATACTGATCACCGAATAACAACAGAAGTATTTATATTGAGACTTTATCGGGCCAACTGAAAGTATGTTTTTTTTTTTTGACATTCATAGGTAGTATTTCATATTTGATAAAAGAATTCTAGTGGAATAAGAACTTAATACAAAATGTGTTATGATCTTTTAAAATTTAAGTTAAATATGTTCATTTTAATATCTCAACTAAAATATACCTATGTTTTATTTATTTATTTACTTATTGGATATTTTATCTATTTACATGTCAAATGTCATCCCCTTTCCCAGTTTCCCCTTCGGAACCCCCCTATCCCATCCTCCTTCCCCCAGCTTCTATAAGGGTGCTCACCCACCTGCCCACCCACTCCTGCCTCCCTGCCCTGACATTCCCCTACACAGGATCTCACTATGTAGCCATGGCTGGCCTGCAACTCACTGTATACTAAGCTTGACTTGAATTTGAAGAGACCTGCCTACCTCTGCCTCCTGAGTGCTGAGGTTAAAGGCGTGCACCACCACACCTGACCCCGAATAGTGTGTGTGAGTAATGATGGAGCATAGGATGCTAAGCACACACCACCGCAGATCTACACTACCAGGTTTTATTAAAAAGAGCCACTTTATTTTTGTCTCCAACTGCCCCTTTATACCTGCTTAGTATGTGGGGCTCTGACCTATATTTGGGTGATCTAAGGCTGCTGATTTATGCATCTCTTAAAAGCCCCTCAATTACAGGCAGCCCCACTTAACAATGGCCTCACCTCATCATGTGCTGGGTAAAGAAATCACTTCGCCTATATGTCCCTATGATAGTTTAGAGCTCTCAAGGATCTGTTGCGGGAAATACTAAAAAAGGCCAGCAAGTTCCCGCACTATGTATAGCACCAGCGGGGTGTTCTCATCTCCGCAGACTCTCTGGCCTGGAGCTCCCAAAATCTCTCCACCCAGCTTGCTAAGTTCCCACTAGTGGGTCGCTACAACGCCAGCTCCATGCTTCAAAACCCCCATGGCCTTTGTGTTCCACATCAGGCAAACCCACGCTTTGCCGCCGTACCTTTCTCTATGGAACCCAGCCGGACAGCTGTGTGAAGAAAAACACCACAAACACTTATTTCAGAAACAATGGTAACTCAATCTCAGGGCGCAACTAGAGTGCTACTAATCTTTTTTTCTTTCTTTCTCTTTTTCGGAGTGCTACTAATCTTATAAGCCATATTAAATTTAAATCTGCCGATGGTGAATCCTGGTGGATTTGTCATATAAGCTGGGAGACACTAGTAGCTACATCTTGCCCTATTGCTATCCTGCCCCAAAAGACCCTTTTCTCTCCTGCTTCCTCTCTTCTGCTTCCTCTCTTCCTCTATCCAACCCGGAAGTCCCTCCTACTCGCCCAGTGATTGGCTCCTTTGTTCATTGGGTATGGTTCACAAGAAGTCACCTGAGTATGTGACTCACTCCTGATCCGCAGTCTCTCCCAGGAGAGCTGACTTAACATCAAAATACAAACAGCACCAGACCCACCACATCAAGGACCTACTATATTATCTTGACATTAGCCCAACCCATTTGCACCAGAAGAATATAAATGATATGCAATGTTCTCATCATTCTGGTTCCTACGCATTATTCTTAATCAGCTCCTTTGGGATGACTCTGTTCTATGTGTTCTTCATTTGGCTCGTGGAGATTTCTACTGAGACTCATCCATTCAACCCTTGCCCCAGAATGATTTATCTTGAACGTACAACTCTTTTTTTTTTGTTTTTTTTTGTTTTTTGTTTTTTGTTTTGGTTTTTCAAGACAGGGTTTCTCTGTGTAGCCCTGGCTGTCCTGGAACTCACTCTATAGACCAGGCTGGCCTCGAACTCAGAAATCCGCCTGCCTCTGCCTCCCAAGTGCTGGGATTAAAGGCGTGCGCCACCACTGCCCGGCGAACATACAACTTTTAAAAAATAATTTTATTCTTACTGATTTTTGCTTATAATTTGCCCTCCCCAATCTTAAGAGCTATTTTTTCTAAACATAGACATGTTGTGATTGCATATATTTGTGGAATATAGTATGACTTCTCATTCACATGAACAATGGCAAGAATTGAATGTCAACCAATTCTAATGAAAATCTGTGCTTTGGCTGTGGTGAGGACCCTTGTCACACAAGTTCGAGGACCATGTAAACTCTGGCTCCCAGTACCCAAGTGGCAGAGACAGGGAATCCATGGAACAAGCTAGATAGCTAGACTAGGAGGACCTGCAATGTAGACGTTCAGCAAGAGACACTGCCTCATTATATAAGGTGGAGAAATGGCCAACTATTGTCTATTGATATCTATTGTCAACCTTGAGCCTCCACACACATGCGGACCTATACATACCTGTGTATACAAACGTATGTAAAAATGCACATAGACATGTATGGTACCACATAATATATATGTAATAAATAAATAGAAAACCTATGCTTGTCTTCAAGCTGCTTTGGAAAGAGCCCCTGTCTGCTCCTAGTGAAAATGGTGACTTGAGATTACAGCATCTTGTGGCCTGTCATGTCTTGAGGGTTTCTGCCCATTGGCTTTGTTCTGTGGTGAGGTAGCCTTTGTAGACTGTAGTCATGGGAAAGAACGAAATTTTGTGAGAAGAGTCCTTCCTTACTTGGAGTTTACATTCTCATATAACACTGTTCTGCCTTGCATAACCCCGGTAAATGTCAGCTCAGAGATGCTAGCATTCAGTCGTCTTCTATGCAATGTATGTAGGTGATACAAGTGCTGACAAACCAGAGGTGAAATGGTTTATAGTGCAGAGCCCTGTGCTAAAAATACCAGTCGCTGATGATTTGAGAAAGTTAGAAATAGAAATAACCTACCAGCCATATATCTGCAGGGAGAGAGGCATAGGACATTTAATCATTTTGAATTTTTCCTCAAAACTCTCTGGGAGGAAAATCATGATCTCATTTCAAATAATCAGTGGAAGATTTTTTTTCCCCATGTGCTAGGTGACTCGGGCCTTAGATTTTGTCCTTTATTTCTGAATCTTGTGATTTAGCAAAATTAGTGATGCAGTTTTATTTCTAGCCAAGCGTTCCTTATTGTTAAACTTTAGAGGGGTCGAGGATCGAACCTCATCAAGAGATGCAGATTATTCTGCGTGTTTTGTTCTGTTGGGAGATGTGTCGTTATGTTTGTCTGGGTTGTGTTGTCCTCTGATTTGGAGAATTGCTCCCATAGCTCTTGAGTTGAGTGAAAGTTTAAATTCACCCTGGTTCCTTATGAAGCATTCAGCAAGGAAGAGATGGAATTACTAAATAAGTGAAATAAGAAAAACTACGTTGAAAGTAAACTGGCTAACACTTCAGAATGGCATGTCTGTTAAGTGTCAAATGCAGTTTGGCCGCACTAGCACCTTTGCTCCACCAGGCGGCAGTAGCTACCACACAACAGGAAACTCCGGACTCCTTTCCTGCTTTAAATTTTGAATTTTTTTCCTAATACATTGCGTGATTTTTTCCTCTACCAACATTCATGCTTTGCTAATCTTTGGTTTTTGAAAGCTAATATCTGTTTCTGTCTGAAATAATTGGACTCAAAGTAAAATACAATTTCCTGAAAGGGTACATAATGGGAAAACACTTTAGCTCTCCGTCCTAAGTGGAAAGCTTTCAAAGTCTATGTTCCCAAAGGAAAACGGTAAATACATAAAGCCTTTAATTTTCTCTGTGACTCAATTCATTTAAAAGTGGCGACTGTGAGCCCGCAGCCCGTAGAAACCTGCGTGGTGATGAAGGTCACATCGTTTTTGCGTCTCATTGCGTCACATTGGCTACGTTTCCATTTTCTTTACAGCCTGAAGATGCATTCAAGGTATGATGCTACTCTTAATCCAGCAAAAGCCAGCCACGGCAGGGAGACTGTCATGTCATGACTTTCATGTCTGAAAGTTACATTTAAGTGGACAATTTTATAGTTCAAAGCCGCCTCCTGCTCAGTTCCCATGCTTGCACCAATCACCTACCGTGTGAGTGGAGGTCCTCTGTACAGATCTGAAACTTAGGTAAATGTTGGGAAGACTGAGAATCGCAGCTATTTCTAATCAGCCGTTTCTAAGTATTGGCTGAGTCCAGTTTGGATAACAGTTTATATAGGGAACCTTACAAAAAGATTTGTTTTATTATTAATTATATGCATGTGTGTGTTATGTATCCAGGTATATGTACTTGGGTGCCAGTGCCCACACAGGCTAGCAGCATCAGATCCAGCAGAGTTGGAGTCACGGGTGATTGTGAGCCATCCTATGTAGGGTTCTGAGAACTGAATCCAGGTCTTCTGCAAGAGCAGCAAATACTCTAAACTGCTGACCCCAGAATTGTTTTCTGAAGACAAGGTCTCAAGTAGTCCGGAATGGCCTCAGTTCACTATGTTGCTAAGGATAACTTTGAACTTCTGATCCACCCACCTCGACCTCTGTAATGATGGGATTACAGGTGTGTGTGTGTGTGTGTGTGTGTGTGTGTGTGTGAGAGAGACTGCAGTGGGTTTATGTAGTGCTAGAAACTGAACCCAGTACTTCACACATGCTAGGTAAACACTTAACCAACTGACCTACAACTTCAGTCCTTAGCATTTTTTTTTAAAGTATTGCCAGAGACTTGGAGAGATGCCTTAGTACTTAAGAATATTTGCTCCTTTTGCAGAAGACCTGGGTTCAATTCCCAGCATCCACACAGCAGCTAAAAACTGTAATTCCAGTTCAAGGAGATCCAATACCACCTTCTAGCATCTGCAGGCACCAGGCACACTTGTGGTGCACACACATACATGCAGGCAGAATACTCATATACCTAAACACAAGTATTAAAACTAGAATCGCCCTGAAAATTGTCTGAATTTCGAAAGTCAATTTTTTTTGTGTTTTGTTTTTCTTTTTCAGCAATGAAGAATCGATTCCTCCATTTGAGGCCTGCCTTGTCAGCAAGAAGAAATAAATGCCTCACATGTGGCAAGTCATTTCAATTGTCCAACCACCCAAACACCATTTAAGAGATGACCTTTATCAAGACAAATGTGCTAAGTAGAAAACCTGTTTCTGAAAGAAAAAGAACACAGACACAGTCCCCTCTCCTCATTTGTTTTTGTTTGTTTTTTTTTTTTTTTTTGAGGAACTTCTTTACCCTGAAACTTCTTCTCTCCCCTCCCCCACCTTTCTCTCCCTTCCTATCTCCATGTTATGCGAAATGGTCATGCTATTTAGTGATTATTTTCAGAAAACAATAATAAAGGTAACAACTGTTCCGGCGTGCTGGTGGTCACGCATTTCAGTGTGTCTGCGGGATATTTAAAAGGTAAAGAGCTAATTCTAACAGGAATAGACCGCATCTATATTATTATAGTCAGGTTTTTCTTAGTCGTTCTGGGATCAGAAATTTCTCTCCTGCTCTAGTAGTTACAATCTTCATTCACCATATTCAATCAAGTGTATGGGTTCACAATTCTTGTACATCGAATCCACTAAGTATTTTACAATAAGATTCAGTGCAGCCTTTAAACATGGAAAAAAAGCATTATGTATCTTTACCCAGCCGAGAGGGAAACAAATACAGGCCATTCCTTTTATGGCTAAATCCCATTCATGTTAACGTTACACACGAATATGAAGTGACAGTGCAGCAGAGACTATGGGACACAAAGTAAGTCCAAGACTCAGCTTTGACGTTGCTACTATGTAACTCCAAGACTCAGCTTTGACATTGCAACTATGTAAATCTGGGCAGGTTCCTTAATGTCTCTGGGTCTGCTTCTGTACAGGTATGATGGGGAAAACCATAGGTTTACACAGAAGTTGTGTGAGAGTCGAATGGCTGAATGCTGTAACAGTGGAACACTGCCTGGCAGGTAATAAATGTCCTATAAATACTATCTGTCCTCATGGTCACAGGAGGCCTTGTTCTGAGTCTTTATTGTGTGTGAGCTACACTACATTGTCTCCTGCCTTTTACAGAGAAGGAAATAAAGGCTTAAGGGTCTTAAGAACAGTTTCATAACTGGCAAACAGTAATATCCCAGATTACACTGTGGACAAGAGATTCAGAGATGCACTACAAAGGGCAGACTGATAATGTCTTTAGCAGTGACTGACAGCGTGAAAGGAGAACACACTGCACACAAAGCATGTGGTCCGTGTGCTAAGGAGTGCCTTGAGATAGGTACCGTTTCATTCTCTGTGAACTGGGCTGTCAGCAGGGTGTTTGTCCAGGAACACGTGCTCTTCCCCCCCACCCCCTAGTAACCAAGGTTCCTATTGGCTTGTGTTGATCTTCACTGACATAGAGTTTTCTGTGGCTTCTGCCTAGGAGGCCATTTCATTTGGTCTCTGGCTGGCTGCCATTACCCGACTGTCACCCTATACTTTAGGGATTTTCTCTCAACGACATCCCAGGAGACCTCAGCTCAGATGTCCTGGTGACCAGGTCCCTTGTCCTTTAGCTAGCTGTTGGTCTTCATAACTTTCCTGTTCTATAGCTTTGCCCACTATGGCTGCTCACTGCCACTCCTGGTCCAGTGTGTTGATTTTTAAACGTTCTCAGCTCCTGCATTTTCTCTGCTGTGTGTAGAGGGTGCAATTTAGCTACAGGCATCCTGAGCCTCAGGCTGTTAACAATCTTTTCTCCCTCTGTTCTGTGATTTCCCCTGAGCTTCAGGTGTAGGTTCAATTGCAGATATACCAACTGGAGCTGGACACATGGCAATCACTTATTCTTTGTATTTGACCAGTTGTGGATCTCAGTTTCCATATATTGCAAAAAGAAGCTTCTTTCATGGTGTGTGTGTGTGTGTGTGCTGTGAGAGCTATACCTATGTGGGTGTAAGGATAGGCATTTAAGAAACAGACATTATATTAATTTAGGAAACTGGCAGAAGTATGTTCTTCTCTTGAGTCTATGACCTCTCCAGATATGGCTATGTCTACAGTAACAGGTATTAATTCCTTCTTGTTGAGTGGGCCTTAACTAGACAGCAGCTGGTTACACCCGAGATAAAAAGCACCACTGTTTTACCTTTAGCACACTCATTCTTAAAAACATTTGTTGTTTGTTTTTATATTTTATTTGTTTATTTTGTGTGTCTCTGTATACAGGAGTCTCCCAGCCTGGAGTGGGTTGAAATGAGACACAGAGTCGGACTCAGGTATGGCTTTAAAGACTGATGGTTTCCAGATGTCCGAGCTCTCTAACTATACTAAATGCTTGTTGATAGCTTCTAAAAGGTCCTAAAAACTTTCTTGCTCTCTCTGAGGATTAAAAGTCACTGGGGATTAAGTAATGTAACCTTTGTTCTATCTCAGCAGGAACTGGATGGCTCTAACTTTCAGCCTGCGACTTGAAGTCGCAGGAAGAAAAAGGGACACTTTGAAAAGTGATTTTAGCATTTCTTACTAAGTTGTAAAAAGTTTCCTATGAAAGCTCTCTAAGAAAAAAGGGGGAAAGAGCTTGTAAGAAAAGGAGGATAAGGGGTCTAAGAAGAAAGTGGATAAGCAGTTAAGGGGATTGGGCTAAGGATAAAAAGATAAGGAATATGCTTTCTTTGTCCTCAGCACGTATACATCTTTTAGAATACACGATCACATGGTTGAAAGTTCATCACAAGTTTACACATAAATTCAGATCATAAATAGAATAAGACGTTTACAAACAGAGAATGTTTACATGCATATCCATCAGGAGTAATTATCTGGCTAAACATTCATCACCTGTCACTAGATCTGCAGGTTCATCCAGAGTTAAAAACCATAACTCCTGTGACCAAGGTATTAGTGAAGTTTTGTATAGATAAACCCAGTTAATATTTTATCTTCTGTCCTAGCACCTTTAGTCAATTGTTAGTTCCCCTTTTTTGGTTAACGGTTTCACAACTTCTTGGAAGGTGCTCTGAGTAGTAGATGCCGGCTTGCTATCTCAGAAGCAATTAACTCATGACATTAAAGACTGGCGGATTTCTCATTGCAGTTTTGACATCAGAAGCAGTGTATTATAAAAGAGGTTAATAATTACTATAATTTTAGGAATTTTTATAGGATCATCATTAATGATTAAGAAATCATCTCTTTGTCTATACAGCATCACTAAAAGACAGTACATCTTCGATGTTCTGCAGGGATCTGCTCAAAAAGGGTGGGTTAATACCTAGTGATTGTTATATACATATTTAATAATAATAATAATAGAAAAAGCATATTAATAGCTTAGGAATCTTTATAATATTAATATTAATTAATATTAATTAATTAATGTTTTAGGAATCTTTCCTAAAATGGGTGTCTCCTGGGCTGTGCTTACTAGAGCAAATCCATTGTACATTTTAATCCAAGGTGGACTCATGTCAGGAAGATCGCCTGCTATTTTTAGCTATTACTAGTTGGCTCCTGACATAGGTGTGTATACATGTAGAGATCAGATGATAACTTTTGGGAGCTGAATTTTTCTTTACATCATGTAGGTTTCAGGGTTCAATCTCAGGCTGAACTCAGGTTACCAGGGTTGGGGGGAAATGCCTTTTCCTTCTGAGCTGACTTGCTGGTCCCACACATTGATTCTCAGAGATACCGTCTCAGTTGTGGGACTTCATAAGGTTATCTTGGTTCATGGTTGGGCATGGGCCTGGAACCCCGAGATTCCAAGGGAGGAACGACAGGTGTTCGACCACGTCCCCAGAACCCAGGGTCCTGACACACAGTCTCGTCTCCATAGACCTACATTGTTCAGTCACGTAGGCCATTACAGCCGCTCCCAAAGTGCACAGGTAGAGGGCGTGACTACAGGCCTCAGGCCCTAGGGATTTACATACTAATGAAGGCCAGAGGGTGGAGCAAATTAAGCATTCTTCTCAGAACCTCCTTCTTTCTCCCTCCCTATTTAACTCAGGTCTGCCTTGAGTTTCAAGGGGGGTACATCCAGATCCATCCACCATCCGCCATGACAATAAACCCTTTTGGAACCAAGGACTTTCATGTGTCATTGGAGCCTGCCGCCAAAGTTTCCAGCCTGGAACCTTAGACTTTCTCCTGTATGTGGGACCTGCAACGTGGAAAGTCTCCGG
Organism: Grammomys surdaster; assembly: GCF_004785775.1. Classification (NCBI taxonomy): domain Eukaryota; kingdom Metazoa; phylum Chordata; class Mammalia; order Rodentia; family Muridae; genus Grammomys; species Grammomys surdaster. The sequence goes on from NW_021604577.1 coordinate 10,051,896, forward strand.
GACTCCTCCTCCACTGCAGTTTTTTTCCCACACTCAGTGAGGTTTGCTGATCTCCATGGCCTGCTTTCATAGCTCCCCATATAATATGATCAGTATCATAATCTATTTGTTTTCCCATTGTGTCTGTCTTTCCCATGAAAATTCACTGTTCCTATTAAGAACAAGTATTCTTACCTCTAATTCTTGATTTTTTTTTGGGGGGGGGGTTATCACATTGTTTATCATCTGAAAGTCTGATGATTCTTCTTTAGAATGAATGGAATGAATCATTAAAAACGAGTGGCGTAGGTATTGTTCTGTGAAATATGATGGCCATGCCTTTTCATGACGTCCCCTGAGCAGGCACCAATAGAACTTGTAGATCCTGCAGTGCACATAAAGGCACAGCCCTCGAGTCAGCACAGTGATCCATGTTGACTTGTGGAGTTTGAGCTGTTTTCCAGCTTTTAGTGTGTTTGGGGACAAAGGGCATGGAGCCTTCCATTCTATGCTCCTCTAACCATGGCGGACAGAGATTGCAGTAAAGTATAAGAGAAATCATAGAGAACCACTTGCTCCCACCTGGCGCCTCCCAGGCAGACCTCTTCTGTTCTTTCTATTTACTGCTTTCAGAGAACAACCTTTAATTCCTTAATCTCTTGTTTTACCTCTCCTAGAAATCCAAAGCAGTTTTCTAGGAACAAATTTAGCATATCCAGGCAGTAATAGCTAGAATTTTGCAGAGTAATTTGGTTTATGTGTATGGGGTATTGAATCTTTTTTTTTGTAAAGATTTTTAAAATATTCCTTTGTAAATTTGTGAAGATTCTTTTTCCTTCCTTCCTTCCTTCCTCCCTTCCTTCCTTCCTTCCTTCCTTCCTTCCTTCCTTCCTTCCTTCCTTCCTTCCTTTCTTTTCTTTTTCTTTTTTCTTTTTGAGAGAGCATCTCTTACTGGCCTGGAATGTGCCATGTAGGCTAGCTGGATATAGTGGATATAGCTGGATACTGAACTCAAAAGATACAATATTCCCCCAGGATTTGAGTTGTAAACATAATTTGCCCTTCTCAGTTTTTCTGTTTTTCTTCCCTCTTTTCTTTGGTATACCCTGGGGATTGAACTCAAGTCCTTGTGCTTGCTAGGTAACCACTTTACTTATTGAACTATTTCTCCACCCTCATGTTTCAATTGTTTATTTTGAAATACTTTCCTACCGGAACGCCTAGTTCTTTACATTTATCTTTCCTGTTTTCTGATTAGATTCTGCACCAATCTCTCTTATTTTTGGGTTAAAGTATTTTTTGTTTCGTTTCATTTAATAGAACAATATTTTAAGGGAAAATGGAGTCAATGCCTTAAGACAAGGTTTTTTTGTTTTGTTTGTTTTTTCCAGGAAAAGTAGTTGTTACTAAAAGTGTATCCCGAGGAAGATCGTTACATATGAAGTCGTTAGAAGGAGAGACGGCTGGCTAGGACTAGAGGGACGGCCAAGATGGCTGGAGTAGGATCACAGCCATCAATTCCTCTCCCCGCCCATTTTCTCATGGTAGAATTCTCTGTTGGGAGGCTTTGTAGCATTTGCTTCCACTCAACAGTCGTAATTCTGCCAGTTGTTTAGGTTTTTTTTTTTTCTATCGAGTTCCTATCTTTGCTGTATTTTCATTGTTCTGACAGATTCTATAGGAGCTGCTGGGGGAGAAAAGTTAATCCTACTCAGCTGCGGTCCCTGTGCGCTGCACTAGCAAGCGAAGCAAGATATGCCCACGAGTCTAATGGTGGAATGGATGCTATGAAACCAATAGCTTTCTAATTGAATTAAGGCCCATTCCATAAGAGGGAACTCATGCCTGTCCTCGTAACCCTGACCACGAATCTGTGGTGGAGTGGTCCCAAGGGGAGAACCTGCTGCTCCCATTTTGCTAAGCGGACACAGCATCAGATTGCCTTCTAACTATTTATCCCACAGATAATGCTGTTCTCATTTTTTATCAAAGAAGCCTCTTTTAATAGTTGAATATAGTTAATACAGGGACTCCTAATTTGTCAAAAGTGCAGAAATATAGCAACTGAGGAGTGCTTAGGCCCTAAATGCAATGTCAGTATCATACCGTAGTGCCACCCCCCCCCCCCCAAGAAGCCTGTGTGGTGATGAGGGACTAGAAATATTGTGAGAGCCATTGATCAGAGAGGGCTGCTGCTGCAGTACCATAGTGTCTTCTGGGCATGACTGGGCACCGCACTATGACCTCAGTGTCTGTGTCTGCACAAGGTCAAGCCAGTCTGTCCCAGCATGGATCAAGAAGGAGCTCATGAAGTCCCACCCCTTTTTAGGAACTGCTGGGAGGGAAAGAGTCAGTTTTCTTTAGAGCAAATTTTCTTTGGCCCACAGTAGGTTGCTGAAACTATGGTAGATGGCCCTGAACCCATGACATATAGGTAACATTAATTATATTCAGTGGATTACTAAAAAAAAAAAAAAAGGCATAAAGTTGAAGTATGTGTGGGGATCCGGAGGAGGTGGAGGGAGTAGCAGGGGATGGATATGTTCTCGAAGCATTGTGTGCATGTATGAAATTGTTAAAGAACAAGAAAGTCGTCATTTTATTGGTTCATTCAGAAAGCCATGATGGGTGTTATTTATCAACTTTAATCTTTTCTGCTTTCTTACTGCCCTTTTGTTAGTTTTTCCTCTTGCTTACCCTTAACTTGCTTTATTGTTTGTTTTTACAGATGCTCAGTTAATTAATTTTGATACCTTATTGTTACTACTTACAGTGTTTATGGATATTCTCTTTTAGAGCTTCATTGATATATCCTTTTATAAGTCAAGTTTTCATTTTGTTATTTCTAAATTCGTTCTAGTGATAGTTTTACTTCTTCCTAACATAAATGGCTAGAAGATTTCTGGAGGTAACATTTCGTTTGTGGGGTGCATATTGTAATTTGTACCAGGTAATTACCATTAGATTGGTCTTATTAAGCATTTTTTTGTTATTTTTAAAAAAGCATTGTCCTGGCTTGTATTTTTGCTTACTTGATTTGTCAAAACGGAGGTTGTGCCAGTCTTTAACTCCTGCTGATTTACTGAAAATGTATCCTGGCATTTAAAAATACTTCTGTGTATTTCAGAGCAGTTCTGGCCAGCATTTACATTTGTGATTACTAATGTGGTCCTAAGGAACATGTTTACTAGAACTGTTCGGCGGCCCTGTTTGCCTCATGTGACGCCTTGGCATTAAATGTCCTTCATCTGATACTAGTATCTCCACCACTGCTTCTTTGTCCCTGCCCTTCCTACATTCCCCTTCGAGTTTCCTTTTATCTTACCCACGGCACTTAATATTCTACGGATCTCTTTAAAACAGCAGCTTTGGATTCAGTCTGATGCCCTTTGACTTTTGCACATTTACTCTCTTGTCTTGTTTCATGTTTCGTTTTTCATACTTCCTAGTTCACATTTCCATTGTTTTGAAATTCGGATCTGATTTTCTTCTGCTTTCATCTTTATTTAGACCCCCCTCTCTCTTACACACACACACACACACACACACACACACACACACACACACACGTCATTATACTTTGTTCTGATGTGGCTCTATCTTTCTGAGCTTTTGTTTTCCAGAGCATCCCTTCACTTGTATTTCTCCAATTACTGAGAAGCGAACACCATGTCTTTGATGACCTTACTTAAGAGGATTGCCTTGCTTTCCAATTTCTAATTTCTCATTGTTTGTTTTACCTACCCAGTTTTTGTTAACACATAGTCTGGGTTTTAAGATGCAGATCAATGTAAAAAATGAAGAAATAAATCAATAATATTTTGATATTGCGGGGCAGTGGTGGTGCACGCCTTTAATCCCAGCACTTGGGAGGCAGAGTCAGGTGGATTTCTGAGTTCGAGGCCAGCCTGGTCTACAGAGTGAGTTCCAGGACAGCCAGGGTTACACAGAGAAACCCTGTCTAGAAAAAAACAAAAAAAATTTTTTTTGATATTGCTTTGTTAAACCATTTTTCTTGTGTTTGAGTTTGTCATTTATGGAGATGTAGGAAGTTATTCATCACTCAGGGTGTGTGGTCACTTTGGTCACACACACAACTTACATCTATCCATCTATCCATCCATCCATCCATCCATCCATCTACCCATCCATCCATTATCTATCTATCTATCTATCTATCTATCTATCTATCTATCTATCTATCATCTATCTATCTATCTATCTATCTATCTATCATCTATTTGTCTGTGCAGACACACAGGTCACATCGCACATGTGCAGGTAAAAGTGCAGAAATCTCTATCCTTCTCCTATGCAGATTCTGGGGATCAAGAGGAGAAATTCAGTTCATCGGGCTTGGTGTCAAGTGCCTTTAACCAGTAAACCGTCTCAATGGTTGCTTGTCACATATTTTCCATAGACACTTTTATGCAAATATAGAAGGAGATTTTTGGAGGATTTAAACTAGAGTAATTTTGATTTAGATGTTATAATATTTAGTTAGTAAGCAGAGAAACATGAGGACAAGTATATATTTTAAAATATATTTAAAGTATATTTACTGAGCTATAGGGGTTTGTTGCTTAATGATGGAGCCATGTTCTGTAAAATGCATTGTTAAGTGACTTTGCAGATGCAGGAACATCAAAGTGCGCTTGCACAAACCTTGCTAATGTAGCTTGCTACGCACCTAGGCTAAATAGTATATACCTGTGTTTATGTGGTATGATGTTGACTGAAATATCCTTATGCTATATACAAGATGAATAATAGCTAAAAACAGTATAGTAAAGATACATTAGCAACTGTTTGAAGAGCAAAACCTAAATCTTCTTTTTGTCATTTTATAGACTAAAGGTTCCAGTTTTAGGACAATAACTGTAGTTTTAAGAACCCATTCTTCCAGATATTACATTATTAAACAAGTCATCACTAGAGAGTATGGTTGATGACATCTAGCAAATTAAAGATGCCAAGATAGACAAGCCATATAATTAAAAGCCACATAACTGTTCACATACCATCAGTATCATATATGCGCTGAGGAGTAAATACTATCAGTTTACTTGAATTAAATATGATTTTAAATGGACTAGCACAGTGATTTTCAAACTTGGCTGTGTACCAGAATTAACTGAGGCTTCTAGTAAAAATGGATACTTATTTGTAGTCGCACCCAGTATGATTGAGCCAGTCGGATCTGTCAGGATGTAACTATACATTCAGTCAATTAGTCTGCCTTCCCTTTTTAAAAGACAGTATCTCATGTAGCTCAAGCAAGCAACCACCATGTAGCTGAGGACAATCTGGAACTAAATCTCCAGTCCTCCTTCCTCCACTTCCCAAGTTTGGAATTCCAGATATGTACAACCATTGTCTGGCTCAGACAGGCATATAAGAGCAGGGCCATTGAATTGGGGCTATACTCTCTGTGGTGAAGCTTGAGATGGCGGTTACATTTAAGTGTCTATGAGGCACAAGGATTTGTTCTGAAAACAATTTTTTATATTCTACCTTTACACTGTTTGACCTTCATATATTTGTTGGGACTTGTTTTTTATATTGTACACGAAACCCAAAATTTAGAGGCTTAAAGATATATATTTGTGTATTTGTGTGTGTGTGTGTGTGTATCTATGTGTATATATCCCCCTTAGAGGTTTTTCAGTGTAGATATAGCTAGATAGTTGTGTAGAGTCACCAGTGGCCACTGCTCTCACTCATTTGGCTTTTGGGCCATCTAGAGATTGAACTATATTTGGACACTGGGATGGTTGGGGCCCCTTTAAAGTGCTTCAGAATCTCCATGGGCTCAAATGCAGAAGTTCCAGATATTCCCAAGCCATGGAGTGTGGGAAAATCGCGGTGGAAACCCAGGGAGGGGGCCTTTCCACGACGGCAAGTCCCAATAACTCGAGAAAGTAAGGAGTTCCAAGGGCTGGAAGCTTTGGTGATGACAGGCCCCAATAATACGAGAAGTCCGCGAGTTCCAAGCGTTTTATTGTTCATAGCATGCGACTGATGGCCTGAATCCCCCAGTTAAGCCAGGGGAGACCTGGTTTAAATAGGGGAGGGGGAAGAGGTAGTCACGCCCTCTCTAGCCAAATGTAACTGCAAGGTGCAGATCAAAAGGAGATAATGCCACGTGTCAGGAGCCTGGATTCTGGGAGCGGGTGGAATAGATGCCCGTCCCTCACAGGCAATGGACACCTGTTGGGTCTCCCGGCTATTTCCAGCCAGCGCTTTGACCAAAACCAGCCATCCTATCACGCGGTCCTACACTGGAGTTCACACAGTACCATCTCTACTGCATTCTGTCAATGAAGCTGGTCCCCTGGTGAAATGACAAGTAGGTGAGATAAAAGCATAGTGTGCAGATCCTGGGAGACAACGGTCACTGGGGTTACTGATAGCCTTCCACAGATGTCGATAATGGGGAGAGAATGCAAGCGAGTAAAATTCATATCTAATTGTTACATCCTAGTTGGAGACACTGAGAATATACAGGCACAGTTAGGAAAGAGTTCAGTCTACGGGCTTTCCTTAAGTGTCAAACCACAGCTACGAGAAGACTGCTGTAGGCGCGATATTGCTCAGGAAAGGTCAGGGATGGTGATGAATGCTACATGGCACTGTTTCTCACAAGATGTGACTAGGGGTCTACTCGGCTAGGAAGCCAGTGACAGATAAAGGTAAGGATACTTTGGAAGTTCAACTTGGTGAACCACTGAATTCTATTGGGGTTATTTACAGGAGCAGAAATGAGTCAAAAGCAACCTTATCATCAAAAGCCCAGCCCAGCATGAGCGACAGCTCATACTAACTGGAAAGTTGGAACCTGGAGCTCTCGGCACAGTCTGCAAGTCAGTTTGGCAGGTTGAAGAGCCCTGCTTGCAGGCAGTTTGGTTGGTCTTAGTCTCTTCTAGATAGCTCATCTGGTCTGAGCCTCTTCTAGGCAGCTCAGCTTGTCTGAGAGTGTCTCTTAAAAGTCCTAGCTACTCATATATAGTTGGGGAGAGAGAGGTCTAGTGAATCTGTTCAGTTTCAGGAACTTTCTAAAGCAACCGCGTTATTTGGTTCCCCGGTTTCAGCAAACTTCCTCGCAAGATGGAATGTTTCACCCCTGTTTCATCAGGCATCTTCAGGAGCCTACCTCCATATGGATGTTTTGTCTCAGAGGAGAGTTAGTACACAGCAGTGAATGAGCCCAAGTCTTGTGAGACCGGTAGATGCTGCTGAGAGGAGGCTGTATGCTTTCAAAGTCACCCAGACTGCAATAGTTCATGCCCCACACCCCTGATCACTGATGTTCTCTCTGAATATCTGTGTTTTAGTGGTTTGCTAGGCCACCACCATTCCCAGATGGCTTCAGATTTATTATGCAGAGGTTAGGGCAGCAGGGAAAGAAATACATGGCAAAGGCAAACAAGAAAATGCTTGGCAAAGTCAAGAGAAGAATGAATCTGTCTGATGTTTGAGGCTTGTCTACTGTAGAGGACACATCTCGGTATCTTCTGCGGGATGGTGCCCCTTTCTTCTTGGGGTCTCTAAGTGGTAGTTATAAGCCAATTTGAGGGGAGGGAGCTCAAATGAAAAAGAAACTGCAGAGAGGAAAACAGAGGCAAGAAATTGAGGAGGAAGGGTCTGAGGGCAGGGATCCGAGCTCTGCGTACACCTACCCCTTCACACTTTTCCTGTTCTGTAGTATGAACAAATGAGGCTTACTTGCTATCTTTCTTGCCAATGAAAGATGAAGCAATGTGAGCTAAAGTGCCAGAAAGAACAGTTTGTGCAGGGATGTGTAGAACAGAAGACAGGGGAGTGGATGCAACTGGGAGGGTGCAGCTAAAGAAGTTATCTTCACTGGCTTCCAAGGATGGAGGGAGAAGATAAGGTGGGGACGGAGGGAGAGGCATAAAGGGCTGATAACCAGGTGTGAGAAGAATGTTCCTTTTCCATTAATGAAATGAAAATGTCATGAGATGTGAGCAAGAAGAAAGTTGCTTGATAACATCTGAAATGTAAATAAATAAAATATCCAATAAAAAATAAGAAAAGGGTAGTTTTAAAAATTGCATTGTTCAATTGCATCTATTTATTTTGTGCACGTGCATGCATGTGCATATTGTCATAGCCCATGCTCAGAGGTCAGATGGCAACTTGTGGGAGTTTGTCATCTTTATCCACCATGCATATCTTGAGAATCGAACTCATGTCATCGGATTGGGAGTCAGGTGCCTTTACCCACGGAGCCATCTTGTCAGCAATCTCTAGGTACAGTGAAATCATCGCAAAAGTAGAAGTTAGCTAGACTTCTGCTTATTTTCAGGCCTCATGTTTCTAAGCAATCCCCTTTCTTGGAGAAGGCAGAATGTATCTCTTAGAATAGTATTTTGATTTATATATGTAATTATTTTTTTTTTCTGTATTCAGGATGGAACCCTGAACTTCACTCATGCTAGGCACTCTGGCTGATCTACGTTCCCTGCCCTAGAATGGTATTTGGAAAGAGAAATGAGATGTGAAAGGAGAAAGACACTGGTTATTAATTATTCTAAATAGCATTTTGGATGATAGCAAAAAGGAAACAACAACAATAACAACAAAACAAGCTTTGCTGCATCTAGCTAAATGGGGCACTTCTGGTTTTAGTCAACTCAGTCACCACAGACAATAAATATCGGATCTGGCTCCTGGCATTTGCAAGGGGAATTTGACCTTTACATTTTAAAGGAAATGAGAAACAAAGAGATTACATAATTAAAAATCTGTTTCTGTCTCTTAAAAGCAATTCAATTTAGGTCAGGAGCCAACCTTCTCCCTTTGCCTCTAATTGTTTTACCTTGGCTCCTAGAACCCTGCTCTTGTTCCTCCTGTGAATAGCTCATTAGTGTTGGGCCAATGTTCCCATTGGGTGCACCATGTTAATGGCGGAAACAGTAAAGGAAGCATTATGATCCAAGACATGTTAATATTGGATCCAAAATAGAATAATGAACAAGACTGTGTGCCTCCTACATGCCTGTTAGCAACAAACTCTCCACTGTGACTCATTTTCTATTTGACCTTCTCGGTTAACTACCGTATAGAAGGATAGGATGAAAATGGTCACCATTCAGCAGTTAGGGCTCTGACCCTGTCCCCTTCCATCTGAGCCACGTTACCTTTAGCATTTTCAGGAAACCAAAAGTAGAAAAGTTGCATAAAAATGTGCATGTGGACTTTTAAATATCACCAGCAAAAATCAAGACAAAAATCAAAGAATTAATCACAATTACAAGTACAGGGAATTTTTTGGGGAAAAATAAAATAGTGAGAAGTGAGCACAAAAAGGCTAGTTAAAAATTTTTGTTTTAGGCTAAGAAATATATTTACAAATTTCGGTTATCAAAAAAATAGAAGGAGGTTTATTGCCAGGGTATTTTTGAGGCTGTTATGGATTTGCTTCTCTGATTTAGAAATGACAAGTGGAATTGGGTCATATCAAAAGCTTTCATACAGTGAAATAAATAATTGCCAACATGAAGAGACAGTCTACTGAATGGGCAAATATCCTTGTCAGGTATTCATCAGACACCTATGTCAATAGCCACATATATAAAGAACTAAAAAATTGAATGCCAAAGGAGTAAATAATCCAATTAATAAATGGGCAATTTAACTTTTCAAATGTCTCTAAAGTACATGAAAAGAAAACCCTCAACATCCTTAGCCAATAAAAATAACTTTGAGATTATATTACACTTTGGTTTGAATGGCTGTCATCAAGAAAACAAAAACCAGCGAATGTTGGCATGGATATTGGAGAAAGAAGTCCTTTTACACTGTGGGTGGACCTGTGAGCTGGTGAACACACATGGAAATCAGAATGAAGTTTTCTTTTTTTCTTCTTTTTTTCCTTTTTTTTTTTGTTTTTCGAGACAGGGTTTTTTTGTGTAGCCCTGGCTGTCCTGGAACTCACTCTATAGACCAGGCTGGCCTCGAACTCAGAAATCCCCCTGCCTCTGCCTCCCAAGTGCTGGGATTAAAGGCGTGTGCCACCACCGCCCGGCAGGATGAAGTTTTCTTAAATGAAATATAGACCTACTGTGTGGTCCAGCTTTACCAATTGAGAGTATTTTTGTGAAGGAATCTTATGAAGCACATTGCAGAGGCAGCCATGTATCCAAGTCAACTGTGGCGTTACTCACAGCAGCCGGTCACGGAGTGACCCTTCATGTCCGTCACCAGAGGGATGGCTAAAGAAAGTGTGAACGCACACTAGAGTTTTATTCAGCTGTAAAGAACAGAATCATGTTGTTTGTCGGAAAGTCGGTGGAGCTAGAGACAATCAAGAAAGACAAGCCAGATCCAGAAAGACATCTCATGCTTTCTTTTATGTGCAGAGTCTAGACTGAAAAAAAGATGTGAGAGGCAATGACAGCTCAGGGTTTAAGAACACTTGCTGCTCTTGCAAATGACCCAGGTTCATTTCCCAGAAACCCACATGGTACCTCACAGCCCGATGAACTCCAGTTCCAGGGGATCAGATGCCATCTTCTGACCTCCAGCACCAGTCACGAGTGTGGTACACACACATACATGCAGGCAAAACATTCATACAAATAAAATTAATCTAAAACAATATAAAAACATGGAAGCAGAAGGGTGTTGTTAAAGGTGTAGGAGTGCCCCAGTCCCACGGGGCAATGAACTGGATCAGAAGACCTGGAAGAGAGAACTGGAGGACAGAGGACACAAAGAATGAGCAGCTTGTCTATAGGCTGATCAAACCACTGATTTTACTTTTTTCACACAGGGGTTATATACACAGAAAGGCAGGATGTGGGGAAGCGGATGACGCAGGAGTGTAGGTGTTCAGAGGGCGTACAGATATCTTCCAGAACAGTGTCAGCTGGGAAAGTTCAGGGAACAGGTCACTATGACTCCGCCTATGATTCACTTGTCCTTATCTAAGTTGGTACTATCCACCAAGGCTATCCAAGGTCTATGACTATCCACAAGACCTATGACTACTTGTTCCTATCCAGGCTGGTAAATTTCCACCAAAGCTGCCTGTTTACAATATGTTATAGCTGTCTGTTTCAGTGTTTTTCCACAGAGACCCAAGACTTTGTGTTAGCAGGCTGACTTAGGCCTATTGCTGATTTTAGGCCTTCAGTGTATAAGCAAGGCTGCCCCTGACATAGAAGGAGATAAGGGGGTACAGAATGGTTTTATACTCTCTCTATATATTTTCATGTTTCCCCCCAGTTAAAAAAATACATGTTAGAAATACAAGGTCTGATGCTTTGTTATCCCATTATTGTTATTGGGTAAGTGAGGTATATGTGAGTGGTGTGTGAGTACAGGTGTGCAGGTATGGATACCTGTACACACACACAGGGAGCAGAAAAGGACATCAGGAGTCTTGTTCTATCAAAATCCACCTTTTCCCCTTGAGACAGAGATGTTCACTGAACCTAGAGCCAGGATAGCAGCCAGTAAGCTGCAGGGAATGATCCTGTTGTCTTTGGCCTGACAACTCTGGAGTTACAGGCATTCCGGGACTTCCATGTGTGTTCCAGAGGATTTGAACTTAGGCCTTCATGCTTGCACAACAGGTGCTCTTACTCAGTGAACATCGCACCCCCAAGCCTGAGTCTAAAGATTTTCAGAGCTCTAGGTATGGAGTCCAGAGACATTTGTATTATCTTTATCCCGGTATCTGTGGCATAATATTGCCTGCTGCTAAAAGAACACAGAGAATGCTGAGCAATTACTTGGTAACCAACGTTAGCCACAGCCATTCAGCTTTCCTTCTGACTACTTTAAAAAAAAACCCTCTGCACTAGTAAAGTTGTATTCCTTGTAGGAAAAATTAGGATATATTAAATGCAAACGAGGAAATGGAGCCATAATTTTTTAGCTCACAAAACGACTCAGCTCTTGATGTTTAAGGATGATTATGCTTCCGTTCCTGTCTCTGCTTCTTTGTTGCTTTCTCTCTTTCTCTGTCTACACATATACTTCTGCACCTACCATGCGTGTAGTTTAAAAATGAGATATTACAGTTCTGAATCCTGCTTTTCTTATTTAACAAGTTCATGTCAATAACTCTAGCCATAAATGCCTCCCTCCGCCTTCCTCCTCCATCCTCCCTCCCTCCCCTCTCCTTCTTCCTCCTTCCTTCCCCTCACCCTCCTCCTTCCTCCCTCTTCTCTCCTTCCTCCTTTCTGTCCTTCTTCCACTGCTGTCTAAATCTCAACACCCCTTCTTCTTTCACCAGACACATCTTAGAGAATAGATGTCATTTAATTAATTACTTAATTACTTAATTTATATGATTACATTGTGGCTGTCTTCAGACACACCAGAAGAGAGTATTGGATCCCATTTCAGATAGTTGTGAGCCACCATGTGGTTGCTGGGATTTGAATTCATGACCTCTGGAAGAGCAGTCAGTGCTCTTAACCACTGAGCCATCTCTCCAACCCAGAAGACACCAAATCACAGTACAGACGGTCATGAGCCACCATGTGGTTTCTGGGAATTGAACTCTGGACCTCTGGAAGAGCAGTCAGTGCTCTTAACCGCTGAGCCATCTCTCCAGCCTTCATACCTATATATTAACGCTTCTCTCAGCCTTTGTTGGAAGCTTCTTTTAGTAGCGAGCAGTGGTTGGAGCAGAGATTTTTAACTGGTCTACTGTGAACGGTGACTGCAGGTGCTCAGCCTTCCTTGGGACATCCGTGTCATTTCCCTATCGCAAGGCTCAGACACAGAAAGAGCTTGAGAGTCAGAGGCTGGGAAAAGAGCTGTGAGACAGTGTCTTCTGGAACAGCAGGGCCGCTGCACACTGAAGACGTGGAACTCTGATTAGGTTTTATATCTTCACTATGATAGCATTTTTATGCACGTATATACCATAGAAAAAGACAAACATGACAGAGTTGAAAGTAGAAGAGCGATCAGCTTTATACAGTCACTCAGGACTCGTGAATTCTCTGCCTGCGCGCTCTCACTGGTCATCCGGGACTCCGGTCTGGGTGTTATTCTACACCACACTTAGAGCTGTTTACACATAGACGTTTGTATTCTAAGCTACAATCTTCATATGAGGGAGAATTTTTAAAAAAATCTTTCTGAGTTTGGGTGAACTCCCTCAGTATATATTCTAACTCCATCAATTTTCCTGCAGACGTTAGGATTTCAGTTTTCCTTACAGTTTAATATATTCCCTTTCACACACATAGCAAATTCTCATTATTCATTTACCTGCCGACGGCCATCTTGTTGGTTGACTCCATTTTCTTGCTCCAGTGACTAGAGCAGCAGTCAACCCGCATATGTGAATGTCTCTGTGGTGGGTTTGTGCTCAGGAGTAAAATTGCTGGGTCATTTGAAAAAAAAAATGTTTTTAATTTTTTGGCCAACTATTAAGCTGATTTCCATAATGGCTGCACTGATTCATTTGCACCGAATCCACGCCCTTCCTAATGTTTATTATCAGATTTCTTTATGATAGTCATTCTGAAGGAGTAAAGCAGTGTCTCACAGTAGTTTTAATTTGTGATTACCTGAGGATTACAGACGTTAAGTACATTTAAAAAAATAGTTGTTGGCCATTGTGTTTCTTCTTTTAAAAGGGATCTGTCCAACTAATTTCCGAATTTGTTGATTGACAGTTTTATTCCCTTTGCATTGAATACCTGATTTCTTTTTAATTTATGAATTCCAAATTGTCTGAAATGTAGTTGGCAAAGATTTTCTCCCATTCTGTGGGCCGTCTGTGTGCTCTCCTGATAGTTTTCTTTGCTGTGCAGAAACTTTAATTTCATGTTGTCCCATCTTTTGATCCTTAGGGCTGGTTCCTGTGCTATTGAAATTCTTTCCATTCAGAAAGCTTTTGCTGACCCCAGTGTCTTGAAGTCTATTTTATATGCTTTTGTCCAGGAGCTTCAGCATTCATGTTTTAAATTAAGGGCTTTGATGTATTTTTGAATTCATTTTTTTTTTTTTGCACAAAGGAAAAGATATGAATCTAATTTTACTCTGCAGGTGGATGTTGGTGGATGGCCAGTTTTACCAGCACCATTTGTTGGATAGGATATCTTTTTCCCCTATTTTTTACTTTTGTCAAAAATTAAATGGGTGCCTTAGTTAGGTTTCTACTGTTGTGACAAAGCACCATGAAAGGGTTTATTTCAGCTCATAGCTTCCAATCAAGTCCATCACTGTAGTAAGTCAGGGCAGGAGTGCATACGGAATAGGAACTCTTCCAGGGCAGGAACGAATACAGGGCAGGAATGCATACAGGGTAGGAACTCATACAGGGTAGGAACTCATTCAGGACAGGAATGCATACAGGGTAGGAACTCATACAGGGCAGGAACTCATACAAGATAGGAACTCATTTAGGGCAGGAACGCATACAGGGCAGGAACTCATACAGGGCAGGACCGCATACAGGGCAGGACCGGATACAAGGAAGGAACTCGTACAAGATAGGAACTCATTTAGGGCAGGAACGCATACAGGGCAGGAACTTGGAGGTAGGAGCTGATGCAGAGGCTATGGAGGAAGTGCTGCTTACTGGCTTACTCCCCATGATTTACTCAGCCTGCTTTTTTACAGAATCATTGGCTCAGGGGTGGTACTGCTCACAGTGAGCTGGCCCTACCACATCATCAGTCAATCAACAAAACAAAACAAACAAACAAACAAACAAACAAACAAACAAAAAAAGGCATCACAGGCTTCCTCAGAAGCCAGTCTGGTGTGGTGGATGTTTTCCCAATTGAAGTCAAGCTGACATAAAACTAGCCAGCACAATGGCTATAGCTCTATTGGTTTATTTCTGAGTCTTGTCTTCTGTTCCGTCTGTCTAGTTGTCTGTTATATGCCAGTACCAGGCTATTCCTCCCCGCCCCCTGCCCCATATTCCCATAGTTTAACTTGCATTTGGGAATTGTGATGCATACAGTTCTGCTCTCACTCTCTAGGTTTGCCTTGGTTATTTGTGTTCTTTCTTGGTTCCAGGACTAGAAAAGGATGTTATAAATTAAACAAAATAAGGGTCACTTACCCGAGTCTGATGGAAAAGAAAAATACTTTTAAATAGAGTGAGAGCAGCTATAATTATATTATGTGTTAATTTGCAGCTCATCTTCCAGGCAGTTCATACAGGATAGGAAAAAACCAATCAGAGTTCATAATGTAATCACGTATTTCATGAAAATAACCCATATGTGGCAGTCAAATAAAAGTCACAGGATGATGGCCCTAAACCCACAGACACTGTCTCCGCTTCAGTTCCGGCCAAGTTTTGCATGTTCTTATGCAAGGTAGACACGATATTTTAGAGACGCGGCCCTTCCAGAGTGAAGGACTAATCCAGTCTGTTTGTTAAAATCAGATTACTGGACTGAATGTGCCCTCCCTCCCTTCCTCCCTCCCTCCCTCCCTCCTTCCTTCCTTCTTTTCTCCCATCCTTTCTTCTTTCTCTCTCCCTTTCACTCCACTGAACACAGTGCTGGGAAAGAATTTGGTCTCGTGGATACCAGACGGGCACTGTGCCGCTGAGCTGCACCCACGGACATATTTCTTAACCTCTCTGCGCTCCAGTCAGGCTCCTCATTTGGAAGATGCCTAACACTTCGACCTAATTTTATGCCCTGCTTCCTTCCCCTGTTCCAAACTGGCTTTTCTTGTTGCTGATTCTCACGGAATTCATGACATGAGCAGACATCTTCCTCTCCTTCCTGTATTGCTTTTCCTCATCGGTTAAGTCTGTGTTATCCTTGAACCTCCTGCTAGTCTTCCTTATTTACTTCTGGAGATAGTTCCTCACAAGCCCCCACTAGCTTCCTTCTGACCCAAGAGAGAAGTTTATGCAGAAATCCCTGCAATGGCTTCATTTTATACGTCTCATGCACCCACACTTGGCTTTTTAGTACCTTACCAAAGTAGTCCCGATCCATAATTTCACACTCATCTTGCCTGGGCCTTTCCCTCAGATTATCATTGTTTCAGGATGACATATTAACTTTGTGAAAATAACTCACCGAATCCTTAAGCCTCCTCTCTTCCCTCAAGGTCACCTAGAAAGGTTCCCTCCGAAGCACAACTCTGTTGCCTAATGGAGATTTACAGAACAAAGCTGACCTTGAGAACCCGCTGGGACAGTGAGAAGTGGTCATAGCGGGCCCTTTGCTTCAGCCATCTTCATGACCAATAGCAGTCCCTACTGAATGGGCTTCACGGAGCTTACACTGGTGATTAAAGACCAGACTGAGTCCTGAGAGCACGCTGCTGATGCTCCTTCATTTTCCATGCTGGCTGGACAGAGAAACCCCCCTTCCCCCCCTCTCTCGTATACTTGTGTGTGATCCCATCACACTGAAGACCCCCTTGAAATGAATTATTGTTCTTTATATATCTGTATATTTTAAATTTGAAATAAACACTGTGACTTCATGATAGCTTGAGGGAAAAGAAAAATCCGGAACTACAGTCCTGACTTACATTGGTTTCTCAAACGTTTGTAGTGTCGTTTATTTTTGTCACACTCTATATAGTAATTAATAATAAAACCTTAGAACAAACCACTGCATGCCAGCTGCGGGGACCAGTGTACATCCTAACAGAAGGGGAGTCCCCACTACTTGGGCAGTGCTTCATTGTTGCTTATGATGTGGGGTTTCCTCAACCCCTGGCCTTCCCTCATGGGTAACTTTCAGGAGAGAAGGTAGTATATATGTTTTATTGTTTGCGGATCCCAGAGCTCAGCACACAGCTTGTGTATGTCTCAGGAGAATGCTCTTCCTTTCTTTCTCATTTTTTATATTTTTAAAAACGTGATGGGAACGGCTAACCTCAGCACCTGTATAATTTCCCCCCACTGGAAATAAGGTAGAAGTTCCTGTTTTGTACACAATAATCTCAGTCTTACTATCTCCTTAATTGACTTCCCTCCTCTTTTCTCTCCTTTTCCTTGAGACAGGATTTCATATCACTCAAGTTGGCTGTGTACTTTCAATGTAGGGAGGATGACTTTTAGATTCTGGTCTTCCTGCTATCATCGCCAAAGTGTTGGGGATATGCGCATGCGTCACTCGTGGGGTGGCCCCCTCCCTTTCTTGTGCTGAGAACTGGACTGAGGGCCTTGTACATGTTAGTAAACTCTTCCACTGATCTACACCCCCATCCCTTGACCTGTTTTGGTTTGTCTGTTTTGTTATTTCGAGACAGGGTTTCTCTGTGTAGCCCTGGCTGTCCTAGAACTCTGTAGTTCAGGGTGACCTTGAATGCACTGAGATCCACCTGCCTCTGCTTCTTGAGTGCTGGGATTAAAGTTGTGTGCCACCACTGCCTGGCTATCCCTTTGCCGTTTAATTTTTACTTTAAGTGAATGCTTTTGAGGTAGTTTTGTACTTAGTTTCTGTTTTCAGCTTTAATACTAGATGTTGCAGCTACGCCATTTTGTGAGCAAATACAAGAGTCATTTTAAATGGGGGGTGTTGGTGATGAAATTGGTTTGTTTAAAGCTAAGACATTATGTTAATATAATAATAATAATGTATTAATAGAAAACAAGCATACTTAGATGTGTTAATGTCCTGAGGTAGGTTCACATTATTTCTGAAGTAAAATACTCAGGGACATAGCACAGTTTAAAAACTATCGTTTCACCTCTTTCTGCTTCTTGACTGATGGGATAATGTACTGCTACCTTCAAGCTCCTGCTGGTCTGACTTCATCAACACAAAGGACTGTATTCTGGAACCTTTTTTTTTTTGTCTCCAGGCACGGTTTGCAACTGGAGCCTGACCCAGACCAGGAAGGCAACTTGCATCGTGTTTATTATTTACAGATGCTCCCAAGGAGACTGCAAACAGTCCCAGAAAGCCCCACTGCTATTTCACCAATAGCCACTGGAGGGCCCCAGACACCATTCTGAATCTTTGCAGCAGCCCATGACCTACATTCTAGAAATGTCCCACAAGCCCATTGATGGGGTAAAGTCATTGCAGGGTTATCACCTCAGTTTGATACAGTAGCACAAAGCCGGTTTCCAGCACACCGGAAACATCGTCACTGAGACCATGCAAGATCAAGACCCTTTCTAGAAAATCTCCTGGCAAGATTCTATGAAAGTCCGTAGTGTTCTGAGTTAGAGACACTGGTGATATCCTTAAACACAGAGGACTTCTGTCAGGAAAGGACACTTCCAGTAGTCTGTAGTTACTTCTCAGTCCCAGAGTTTTGGAGAACTGTCAGCGCATGCGCTTCAAAGCTCAGCACCATATATGTTTACGACCCCTTGATATCCAGTTCCCCGGGGTGACCTGCGAGAGATCTCAGTTCCCCAGATCAGAGAGAAAGCAGTCCCCCTGGCTGCATCCTTGGCCATAGACCTCCAAACAGCCCAGAGCTAGAGCCTGTTGTGGTTTAGGACACTCCTGAGGAGAAGTATGAGGTGAAGGTCACATCGAGACGAAGAAGGCACCTACCTATTCGCTTACCTAAAGGGGAGAGGGAAGCTACAGGAAGCTATCTCTTGTAAGATATGACTGGGTTTCACAGACGTCAACTTCATCTCAAAAACTGAAGATTGTCATAGCGTTTCTGAAGTCACTTTTCTGGCTCAGACATGTATATCAAAAGAATAAATTAGAATGAACACAACTAGGAAAGAGACTTATGTAGATGCCAAACGTTGTAAGGGAATTCATCCTAGATTTGCTATTTAAGACGCCTTGTATCAGAAGCAGTTGATTTTAGTGATATAAGCTGTCAGTATTTTTCTTGTGTTAACTGTTTAAACCTCTGAAGTATTTTGTGTTTACAATGTTTGCAAGTAAATGGTTTCCTCCCCCAATATGTAATTTCAGCAATCCTATATCGTGATTACTGTAAATATAATTGTTCCAGCCAATGAAATCTGGTGCTTAGCTATGTTTTCATTTTATTAGTTCAAGTTGTATTAGTTCAGTAAACACTCCAAAGAATTATAACATGCAAAAGGCATAGTTTGGTTTTGTTGCAAAAGCATTGGAAGCCCAGAAAATATATCTTAGTGAAGAAAAATGTATTAGCTCGGGCATTTTAGTCAGAAGATACTAGAGACTTTAAAGAGGAATTTCAAAGTAAAATAAAGTCTAATTTATCTTAAAGGTCATAACAATACCCCTGTTCTTTTAAGAAGCTTGTAGATTTATTTGCGTGTGCGTGTGCGTGTGTGTGTTGCCTGTGCACTAAGTAAGTGCCTGGTATCTACAGAGGTCAGAAGTGGACATACGATCTTCTGGAACTGTAGCTACAAACAGTTGTGAGCCACTATGTGGGTGCTGGGAACCAAACCCAGGTCTTCTGCAAGAGCATCAACTTCTCTTAACCACGAAGCCCTCGGTCCAGCCCAATAGGACTGTTCTTAATTGCCATTTACACTGTATTTATCTGACATTTATACTACCTATTCCACTAACAAATGTATGTAAAAATGTATTTTCCATGAGAAAATCTGGTATTGCTACACTGGCAGTCACTCACCTAGTCACTACATAAACAAAAGTTGTCACTTTTTTTTTCTTGAAAAGTAAGCAAGGGATTAATTTTTAAAGATTAGTAATTTGGGCGGGATTATAAACTACCATTAGGATTACGAGTGTTTACATAGGGAATGAATTAGGGTTAAGAGAGGTTAAGAGTCAGTTGACTGCACACGGCTGAGAGGGTGGAGGGAACGGTCCTCCTGACTGACACAGGGATAGGTGTCAGGATCACTTATCCTCTCTTTATTCAGCTCTTCCTTGCTCTTCTGCGTTGTCTGACTTCTTACGGGATTCAAATATCTATCCACTGAGCATATTAAATAGAGAGAAAGTTTCCAAATTAGCCTCAGGGCATTCACAACACAACAAATCTTGATCTGTGTTTCATTAATATCTACCCCAATGATATCCACATAGGATGAGGTTGTCAGAGGCTGGCAGTACTTGCTTTGTTCCAGATAAGGGCAACGGTGTCCAGTAACATTCAGAGATACGGCAGGAAAACAATCGAGTAGAATCAGGGAGATGCTGGGAACACGTCAGCAGAACCTCTCCTCCCTCGTTAGCGCACAGGACCTCCATGGTT
This sequence comes from Grammomys surdaster, assembly GCF_004785775.1. Taxonomy (NCBI): domain Eukaryota; kingdom Metazoa; phylum Chordata; class Mammalia; order Rodentia; family Muridae; genus Grammomys; species Grammomys surdaster. Next base: position 10,071,996 of record NW_021604577.1, read on the forward strand.
GTGCTTGGGTGGCATCTCACCACCTAGTGGGGATAATCTACATGATTTTCTCAGTTTTCTTTTTCTTGGTGGCTGATCAAATCATTTGCTTATGGAGAATATGTCATGAACTAAATATTGTTCTGTGTACTTGGGACATGTCAGAGATTAAAGCAAGGAGCTCTGTGTACTGCTCACGACCTTGGGAAAGTCACCTCAGCCCTGTGCACCTGTCACCAGCTGCCCAGTGGGTAAGGCGAGGATCAGAGTGGACACTGAACCTGGTACACTACTGATGCCGAACAGAACGCCTGCTCCAATCCACCATTCAGGAAGCAGAAAGGGCTGGAAGTGGACTTTCAGTAATAAAGTGTCATGGGAAGGAGGCAGAGTGCATTGAGCTGCCCTGGCTGGTGGGCTCCACAAACTTATTGTTGCTGAGGCTGCATGATGTCAGCCTTGTCGGCCAGGCCCTCGGCCTCCTCTGCACACACCAGATCCTTTCCTTCATCTTCTGCTTCTTTTGCTGTCTCAAGAAGTATACTGGAAAGAGCCCCACCTTGTAGCTCTGCCAAGATCTACTCAAAACTCTTCGTTGTCTTGGCCACATTGCTTTTGAAATGGGCGGATCAAAATCCTGGACAGCTGTGGAGATGCCAAACAAGCTAGGGGAGCCCGAGGCTTCCTGTGGGTTTCGGTCCAGCAGCTGTTGTCAGAGTTCACACAGTGAACACATCGTTCCTCCACTCCATCAGCTGGGTGTGTTTGAAGTTTTCACGTGACCGTGGTTACGTGATTCTGTGGCTCCACAATAGAGTTTTCCAGGATGTGTTACACCAAATGAGCAATATCGGCAGGAAACAGTTGCTCTACCCGATGTACCATCCTGTTGGTCTTAGGAGTCTCCGGGACCGAGGATTCGGGACGGAGGATTCCAGTCAGGGGTCCCCTCCCAGTGCACTGTGTGTTCAGTTAAGCTGTGTTTGCTATAAGGATTTGAGTTCCATTGCCACATGGCAGTGAACACTTGGTCTCAGGAATTTAGAGCACATTCTGGCCCAGGAAATACTTTACCATCCCTGTGGCCTGGGCAGGCCTAGCACCTGCACAGCATCCGGGTGCAGAGCCAGGAGTGAATGTCTGTCAGGCTCACAAGTTCAGCCTCTGTTGGGCTATGCCCAAGTTGCTGCCATGGCCATAGGGATTATAGGGCTGTGCCTTGTAATTTTTTAATCAAATATTATTTATTCTCTAGTTACTTAAAAATAACAATTAGAAAAAAGTGAAAACTGTCAGTGTATTAGTTACCGTTCTTTTGCTGTGGTAAAACGTCATGACTGACCAAAGGCAACTTATGAAAGAGTTTAATTTGGCTTCCAGTTCCTGAGGAACAGGAGGAGTTCGTCATGGTGGGTAGGGATGACAGCAAGTGTAAGACAGGCGGCAGAAAGTTGAGTGGTTATATCAACAACCATAAACCACAGAGGAAGCAGAGACAGAGAGAATGAAAAGCGGGGAGAAGTTATAAATTATTGTTTTCAAGTGGCATCTTTACTTTTTATTGGTTATTTTATTTATTTACATTTTAAATGTTATCCCTTTTCCTGGTTTCCCCTCTATAAACCCCCTAATCCATCCCCTTCCTCTGCTTCTATGAGGGTGCTCCCATAACCACCTATCCACTCTTACCTCACCCCCTATGCTGGGGCATCAAGCCTCCACAGGACCAAGGGGCTCCCCTCCCGTTGATACCAGATTAGGGCAATCCTCTGCTACATAAACAGCTGGAGCCATGGGTCCCTCCATGTGTATTCTTTGGTTGGTGGTTTAGTCCCTGGGAGCAATGGAGGGTTCTGGTTGGTTGACATCGTTGTTCTTCCTAAGGAGTTGCAAACCCCTTCAGCTCCTTCAGTCCTTCACCTAACTCCTCCATTGAGGTGTTCGTGCTCAGTCCAATGGTTGGCTGTGAGCATCTGCATCTGTATTGGTCAGGCTCTGGCAGAGCCTCTCAGGGGACAACTGTACCAGGCTCCTGTCAGCAATCGCTTCTTGGCATCAGCAAGTGTCTGAGTTTGGTGTCTGCAGATTGGATGGATCCCTAGGTGGGGCTGCGTCTGGAAGGCCTTTCCTTCAGTCTCTTCTTTGTCTCTACAGTTCCTTTAGTCAGGAGCAATTCTGGGTTAATGTTTCTGAGATGGGTGGGTAGCCTCTGGATATGGTCTCTACAGGTTCTCTCTCCTCTTTGTTGGTGTGGGAGGAGATGGGGGAGATTTACATCGGGTCAGGAAATTGAACAGAGGTGTGTAGCAGTAGGAAATGGGGAACTGGGGGTAACCACTAGAAAGTCCCAGATGTCAGGAACGCAAGAGGCTCCCAGGATCTAAAGGGGATGACATTAGCTGAAATTATAAATTCTTAAAGCCTATCCCCAGTGATGTATTTCCTTCAACAGGGCTGTTCCACCTTCCCAAACAGCGCCACCAACTGGAGACCAAGTGTTCTAGTGTCTGAGCCTATGGAGGGCATCACTCATTCAAACCAACACATTCAGAATAAGAATGGAGTTGCTGTGCCAACCCTAATTTAAAATTGTTAATGAAGTAAGAAGGTTATGAAGGGCAAGCTCATTTGCATAGTCACTTATTGGAAAAGCCTGTCAGAAGCACACACGCTTGCACAGAGACTCAGTAAACTCAACTTCAGACTGAAATTACTCAGTATTAATTACCTTGGTAAAAGATTACTGTTTCAAACTTTGTGATGTAATCCTCCTCATTGTCTTGTCTTTGAAACTCCCTCTCTAGACCTGTTTGGACACACCCACAATTTGCAGTGGAACATTATTCATTGTCTGCAGTTCACATACAAGTTCACATACAAGCATCATTGTGGTGTGTGTGTTTGTGTGTGTGCGCTCGTGCGTGCGCACATATGTCTGGGGAGGCAAGAAGATGATCTCAGGTGTTATTCTTAAGGTATTGACCCATTTTTCTCTTTTATTTTTGACACAGGGTCTCTTACTGGCCTGGACTTTGCCAAGTAGGCTAGGCTGTCTGCACCTCAGACTCCAGGCTAGGCTGTCTGCGCAGCAGGCTCCAGGCTAGGTTGTCTGCACCGCAGGCTCCAGGGGCCTCTGTCTCCATCTTTCTGTTGCTGGGGTTACAGTGTTCCTCACCATGCCTGGGTTTTGGGTCTGGAACTTAGGTCCTCATTTTTGTAAGGCAAATGCTTTGCCAAACAAGCCATCTCTCCAGCTCCGCCATCATTCCTTACAGAGCCTTTCCCCAATCGTTTCTAATTTAGAATAAGATTAATGGTTTATTTAAAAATGACCAGGCCCAAACATTTTATTTGTGGCACATGTTGTTTGTGATTATGAATTATAGAAGTCACTGGCTTGTTACTAAAATGAATAGCACTAATCTGGGAGGGAACCAGAGAAAACTTCCTTAGTGAGGGCTCTAATATTAACCCCCAAATTTAAAAACAGAAAAAAGGCAAACCTTAGGATATGAGTGAGGCCAAAAGTTGTTTTCTGAGTTAGATGAAGCATATATTCTTCTCCTTATGTAGGCGTTGATGAAGAGATGTCAAACATTTTTATTTTTAGGTGCTAAGTTCTTTTTCTTTCTTTCTTTCTTTCTTCTTCTTCTTCTTCTTCTTCTTCTTCTTCTTCTTCTTCTTCTTCTTCTTCTTCTTCTTCTTCTTCTTCTTTTTTTTCTTTTGAGATAGGCTATCACTCTGTAGCTCAGGCTGGTGTCAAACTCATGGCCATCCTCCTGCTTCAGCCTCTTGAGTGCTGGGATTATACATGTGAGCTACCACATCTGGCTTGGTTTTGTTTTATAAATTCTTTTTCAGGTATACAATTGTAGCTTCAAATAATTTTTTTTAAATTAAAGCAATATTGTCCTTTTTATTGAAAATAGATTTTTTTCAGACAATATATTATGATTATGGTTTCTTTTCCCTCAATTCCTTCCAGATCTTGGAGAGATGGCTCAGTGATTCAGAGCTCTGGCTGAGAGCTCCCAGGGTCTAAACCACCAGCCTGAGAGCACACAGGGGGGGACCCATGGCTCCAGCTGTATATGTAGGGGAGGATGGCCTTGTTGGGCATAGGTGGGAGAGGAGATCCTTGGTCCTGTGAAGGCTGGATGCCCCAGTGTGGGGAAATTAGAGGGTTGGTAGGTGGGAGTGGGTGAGTGGGTGGGGGCACAACCTCATAGAAGCAGGAGGAGGGATGGGATAGAGGGTTTCTGGGAGAAATGGGGAAAGAGGATAACATCTGAAATGTAAATAAAATATCCCATTTAAAAAAAACAAAGAGCTCTGGCTGTTCTAGAGGACTCATGTTAATTTGCAGCAGTCACATGAGCTCGAAATCATCTGTAACGACAGTCCCAGGAGCTCCATCACTCTTCGCTGGCCTCTGAGGGTATTGTGGGCACAAGGTCCAGAGTCATACATGCAGGTAAAACACTTACATGCATAAAAAATAAACAAGCATTTAAAAGTGATGTTTATTTTGTAAGAGAAAGAAATTAAAGATAAATTCCAAATGCTTATATCTGCGTTCCATTAAATAGTCTGTTGTAAAACTACTGGCTATGATAGTGATAGCCCTGTGCCTGGGTAGAAGGCCCTTGACTAGATGAGGAAGCCTATGCAACATGGGTCTCAGTTTCCTTGCCTATGAATCAAGCTTTTGGATTCAGGGAAGATTAGACGCATCTTTTAGTTTAAAACACCCTGAAGCTAAGGGTAAAAATAAAGGATGTCTCCATTTTCTCGGACTCTGTCTCTGAGCCAGTTCCTTCGCCTACTAGACTTCTCATTTCTCCCCACCTCATCATTATTTTAAGTTCGGTTGCTCTTCAATTACACTGTGCATTCGGGGGTTACTTGTTAAATTTCTCTTTGGGTAATCTGACTGGGCTCAGTTGTTTGTCAGGACAAAAGGTTATGCTGTTTTTGATTTGATTTATTTTTGTGGTGCTGGGAATCAAACCCAAAGCTTTGTGCATGCTACTCAAGTACTCAAGGACTACCACTTCGCTAACCTGGGTCTGGATGCATCCTTTAAAAAGTCATTTTCCCTTCACTTGTAAGTTAATTTCTTTAATTAGCATTCTAGATAATCATTGGTGAATGCAACCTATTGTATTTTTCTCACATTGTAGCAATTCTTAATCTCGTAACATGAATGCTTGAAAATCCTTTTTGTTTTTTTTTCCTCACGTAACCACTGGTGTTGTTGGAAGACATACTATGTTTTTGAATAAAAACATGGTTAGTTATTCTTCTCTTGATGTCTATCGATTTGTCCAGAAGATGCCAACGTTCGTGATATAACTCGAATGTCGAGAGAATTAAACCCATGGACACAGAAGCAAAACTGAAAGTAATGTTTCTGAAATGCATTGATCTCAGCTTGTCAGTCTCATTGGCGATGATAAAAAGATGGTCCAGGAAGAATGCAGATTCAGACTGACGATTGAATCGGAAGGCAGTGCTGGGCAGGAAAGCCTCAATTTCATATCATTATATTCTCCTCAATAGCAGACACACAGAGACAGGAACACCCACTAGGTACCTCTGCCAACAAACTTATGAGCTCATCTGAATTAATCTTTGTAAAATCCCACGAGCCATCAATACTTGGACACTATGCCAAGCAATTCCCAGGAGGACATATGGCTTTATTATAATTAGAAGAGACACTCGGAGCATCTCTTGTATCACAAGATCATAAAGAAGTGTCGGTTCACTCTGCTGCAGCTGAAACTTTTAAACAGAGAATGGATAAAATGTTCTATACTGGAATTCTTCATCATGCTTTAGCGTGGCTTACATAGCTCAAAATTAAAGTCGTCAAGACATCACTGATGACTCAATGAAAGAAAAAAAAAAGAAAAAAAAAAGCAGACAGTGCCCCCCCCCCCCCCGCGGGTGTAAACCAGGCTAGGATGGTGCCAAGCCTGTGCTATGGGAGAAGCCTGTGTTTGCAGAGCAAGGATTCAGAGTCTCCTTAATGTATCATCCGTGATGTCTAAGATTCAACCAAATGCTACAGGGCAGGAGGGCCTGGGGTGGTAGGGCACACCTGTATTTCTAGCACTTGAAGGCACGGGCAGAGGATCTCAAGGATGAGGCTGGCTTCAGATGCATACTGAGACCCCATATGTAACAAACAAACAAACAAACAAAGAAACAACAACAAATATCTCTGAGTAAATAGTGAGATAAATTTATTGACCATAAAGATACAAGAAAGTTGACCCATGCCAGGGAGCAGACTGTCCTGGGGATTACCAGATTTCCCACTTAGCAAAGATAGGTCTCCAAGCAGAAATTGTTACTATGCTCAAAGATACCAAGGAAAATAGTTTTCTTTTCTTTTTTTTTTTACTTGTCTAAACTGTTTATTGGTAATGAAAAATAGATACATATGATTTACTCAGAGTGGACCACAGATTAAATACCTGTTACATAAAGGAGGAAAATAGTTTTCTTTCTAATATTTTCATTTTTAAAAAATATTTAGTTTTTGTTAGAAAACAAACAATGGGCTTCACTGTGATATTTCACACACACGCACGCGCGCGTGCGCGCACACACACACACATGCACACACTTTGCCCTTATTATTTCCCAGTGAAGAAATAGAAACTACAAAATAACAAAATGGAAACTTTAGAACTGACAAATATATCTGAAAGGACCTGATGAATAGGTTTAAAAGCAGATTGAAGACGGCAGAAGTAGGATTTAGGGAACTTTAAGGTGGAGCAATTGAAATTATCCAATCTAAAAGACAAAGAGGAAAAAAAAAAGAGAGAAAATGAACACTGTTTAAGTGACCTGTAAGTTAAGAACAAATGGGTGGAGAAAGACACAGCATATAAAGGATAAGCATAAGAGGGCTGAGTAAACTATACAGTAGCAGATAAAACACTTAGACAAAAATTACCACAAGACACAAAGGAAACCTCATTGTGTTATATAGGTAAAGTACAGCTGAGGGTGTTAGCATATTCCTGTGTACCTCAGCAGTCAGGAGGCTGAGGCAGAAGGACCTTGAGTTTCAGGCCAGCCTGGGCTACATAGCAAGACTCTAGAAATAACCCTTTCCAAAACAACAACAACAACAACAACAACAGCAACAACAGCAACAGCAGTAGCAGCAGCAGCAGCAGCAGCAGCAGCAAACCCCCAAAACAAAATAAAACAACAACGCCCAAGCCAAACCAGCATAGCCACCAATATTAGAAACCCAAGCAAGCCAACAAATGAAGGTTAGTATATAAAGGAGTCATGGCAGTAACGAATGCATACCTAATAATGGAGCTTTAGCGTTCATGAAGCAAAGCAACAGAATTAAAGATAATGATACATATTATTTCAAAATTTTGAATATCCTCATTGGTTGGTTAAATCTTAAAAGTCAGAACCAGATGTGCTCAGAGGATAGAGCTTATAAAATGAACCTGAACATAGGAGGTTAGGATGTGGCAATCCATGGGACAGGTCTGGAGCGTGGATCTGGGGCCGTGAAACCAGACAGGAGTGCCTGATTCAGAACACAGAGTGCTTTCTGTGACATGGAGCAGGAAGATGGAAAGCAATGGGTAAACAAGGCTGAGGCAGCCTCGATAGGTTCTCACGCTCAGTAGGGCAGCACAGAGGAAGTAATTGAGAGTTCCTGAGTCCATTAGAGCCACAGAGACATGTTAAGATCCGCATAAGGGGAACTGTGTTGGGCTCACTGATACAGGAGACAAATTCCTGAACAGAATACCAATAGCTCGGGCACTAAGTTCAACAATTAATAAACGGACCTCATAAAACTGAAAATCTTTTGTAGGGATAAGAATACCATCAATAGGAAAAAATGGCAGCCTACAGAATGGGAAAAGATCTTTACCAACCCTACATACAACAAAGGACTAATAGCCAAAATTTATAAAGACCTTAAGAACTTAGACACCAACAAACCAAGTAACCCAGTGGAAAAATGGGGTCCAGAAATAAACAGAATTCTCAACAGAGGAATCTTGAATGGCCAAGAAGGACTTAAAAGAAATGTTCAATGTCTTTAGTGATCAGAGAAATGCAAATCGAAACAACTCTGAGATTCCATCTTATACCTGTCAGAATGGCCAAGATCAAAAACTCAGGTGATAGTAGATGCTGGTGAGGATGTGGAGAAAGAGGAACACTCCTCTATTGCTGGTGGGAGTGCAAACTTACACAACCACATTGAAATTGGTTTGACAGTTTCTCAGAAGATTGGGAATAGTTCTACCCCAGGACTCAGCTATTCTACTCCTGGGCATAAACCCAAATGATGCTCCACCATTCCACAAAGATACTTGCTCAACTATGTTCATAGTAGCTTTATTCGTAATAGCCAGAAACTGGAAACAACCTCACTGTCCTTCAACTGAAGAATGGATAAAGAAAATGTGATGCATCTACACAATGGAACACTGTTCCGGTATTAAAAAGAAAGACATCATATAATTTGCTGGCAAATGGATGGAACTCGAGAATATCATCCTGAGTGACGTAACCCAGAGGGAGAGTGGTATGTACTCATCTATAAGTGGACATTAGACACGAAGTGCAGGATAACCTCACTACAACCCACAGACCAAATAAACTGGGTAATGAGGAGGGGCCATTCGAGAATATGTGAATCTCATCGGAAGGGAAAACAAAATAGTCTCTGGAGGTGGATGATGGAGAGAGGGAATTGGGTGGGGGAGGGGTTGAGGAGGGAAACAGGGATGACAATCGTGAGTGTGTGTGTGAGACTAAGAGACTAAGAGATTGAAAGAACATCTCATAATTGAACATTAAAATGTTTAAAGGAAGGTGGACAAGACGTATTTATATAGTTTAACCAATCATCCAGTTTAAGAGACTGGCATGCCTAATCCTTGAGAGACTTGAGGCCCCAGGAAAGGGGGAGGCCTGGTGATGGGGGAGCACCCTCTTGGAGGCAAGGGGGAGGAGGAATGGGATGAGGAACTGTGGGAAAGGGACAGGGGGCAATATTGGAATGTACATAAACTAATTGAAAAAGAGATGTGCATGCTTGTGTTTCAGATACCTCCCCTCCCTCTCCCCTCCCCCCTTTATCAGTCCAATGCGTTCTTCCTTGTAGTAACCATCATGTTGTTATTGTCTTCCTAATTCATACCTTGAAGATATTATTTTGTTATTGGCTTTAACCACCTGCTGTCAGACTAATCATGGCATGATGAGTCTTGTGAAGTCCATGCTCACACACTGTTTTCTAATGTTAATCCTTAGAGGTAGCTTTGCTGGGTTATGAGGTGTATGAATCTTTGCCGTCACGAAACAAAGGCTTTGTTTTTTCAAGTATTCCTACCAATTTTCATGTCTGGCAGTAGCGTATGACTGAATCCATTGTTCTACACTCTTAGCAACTCATCTTTTTTTATTTTTTGTGTGTGTATTTGTCAGACTTTTTTTTTTACTTATTTATTTATTTTTTTGCCAATCCTTCATACAGCATTTTTTAGTTTTGATTTACAGATGCCGACTTACCTTTCCATTCTCTGAGAAAATAACAGACATGCTCCAAGTCCCGCCACTGCTCCAGCATGCCTCTGGACTCTGCCTTTCCTATTGTTATGGAGGAACTGTTTGTAATCTCACTTGTGTGAATTCCATCTTGTAATAACTACTCAAGGGTCTTGCTCCACTAATTCTCCTCTTATTGCTTCTGCAGTACCACTCTCCTCTCTGCTGACCATTCTTGCTGGAATCAGGCGTGTGTGTATCCCTCCCAATTTAAAACACAGCAAATACCACTTACTAGGATGACTATCAAGTTCCAAGTTCTCGACTCCCTGTCTAAAATTTGCCTCCCATTTTCTCTCAGTGTTCAGTTCAGTGTTCTTTGTCAGTCTTTCATTAGAATTACTCTTGTTAGAGTTGCCAATGAGTGATTGCTACATTACCAAATCCAGAAGTCACTTTCCAGTTGTTGTTATTTATTTATTTATTTTTTTAAAACCTCATCCATCATTTGAATTTGACCTCATCCCTCTAATTTAGTTCTCTATGATGTCTTTTGAATTCTCCATTTCTAGTCTTTCTTTCTTGGTTGGTTTTGCTGGCTATACCTCATCAATATGACCTCTCAAGAGTGGGGTGCAGACCTCAGGCTTGGCACTCTTCTTGTTCCTTCTCCATTGGTGAGCTCATCCAGTCTCATGATTTTACATAGTGTAATGAAGCTGGCAAGATCCCAATTGTCTTTCTGGAACTGTTCAAGGATGTCTAGACTTGTTTATTCATCTGCTTATTTGACAAATTACTTGGCTGTCTATTAAATCTTTTAATAAGCCTACAACCAAACAATTTCTTAAGAGTTTCTATGGCATTTATTTTTAATGCAAATTAGACAAAGAACGTATCTTCTCGCCTGTGTGAGGTGCACAGCTTTGGTTGGACATGTGTGCACTGATACATACATCTTCCTTTATGTTCCTCTTCAAAGAATCATACCCACCCTTGTGTTTCAGTGAGCAGCCTTTCCAACCTTCCTACTCCTCTGGACATTTGGGAATTGTTCTTGACCTCTTTGTTTTTTTCTAGTCACATACAATTATTTATGTCTTTGACTTATTATTGATGTATTATGTTGAACAAGAGGTACAACACAGGGATAGGGATGGCAAGCAACACAGAACATGGATTTGAGGAGCTCCTCAGCTCTGGCATGTTTTATCATGGTCTATATTTAGAAAGTGTCTTACTCACCGTTCTATTGCTGTGGCTGTGAGGAGACACCATGACCCAGGCAACTCTTATAAGAGAAAGCATTTAATTGGGGGCTGATTTATAGTCTCAGAGGTTTAGTCCATGATCATCATGGCAGAAGTCCGACAGCAGTCAGGCAGACATGGTGCTGGAGAAGTACAGTAGGTGAGCTCTACATGCTGATCTGCACGAGAGTGAGAGAGAGAGAGAGAGAGAGAGAGAGAGACAGAGAGACAGAGAGACAGAGAGAGAGGGAGAGAGAGAGAGAGGGAGAGAGGGAGAGAGAGACAGAGAGAGAGAGAGAGAGAGAGAGAGGGAGGGAGGGAGGGAGGGAGGGAGGGGGGGAGGGAGGGAGGGAGACTGGCGCTGGCTTGGGCTTTTGAAACCTCAAAGGCTCTCCTTAGTGACACACTTCTTCCAATAAGTCTACACCACCTAATCCATCTCTAGCAGTGTGACTCTCCAATGAACAAGCATTCAAATGTATGAGCTTATGGGGCCACTCATATTCAAACCACCACTGAGCAGAAATGTTTTCTTTCCATCCTACCTTTAACAGTTCAGGTCTTAGATCCCAGTGGAAGTATAACTAACTCTGTTGAAAATTCACTAATCTTGTCTTAGTAAATTATTCTTTTTATTAGTTCTTGGTCCTTGGAATAGTTTGGTTTAACCTTCAATTCCCACAAGTAAGAATGGCAATTTTAATGCTGGCGAATATCAAAGATTTTTTTTTATGAGATTAAACTAAATTAGTGCTTGAAGAGATTATAGTGGTGTCTGGCACATGATACTATTATATGATACAAAGGTTCTATTGATAATGCTGATGATACTGCTGCCTTCCTGGGTCAATAATGTTATCTGACTCATTTCTGAATATTCAGTATGTAACATTGTGCTAGGAACATAGTGAAAGTTTGATAAACGTTTATTGAATAAACAGGTTCATAGGACATGAATGTAGTTAGGTAGTCACAGACACATGGTAGAAATACATACTTTGGGAACTGCTAGATTTGAGAGATTTAGTAGCCAGTCTCTGGCTCATTCTTTATTAGTTGAATGATGTTGGACAAGCCACTTAAATTTTTAAACTTTAGTTTCTTCAGCCAAAATTAGATATAGTAGTACTTCTGGGTGATATAAAGATCACTCAAGATGATGTGCATGGAGATTCTTGATAATCTATAGCTTATAATGCAAATTAAACTTATTTAATAGTAGTATTTGTGATTCAAGGCTTATTCATGGCAATTCTAAAGCAACGATGCTTAACTTAAGTAGTACAAGGATATAAAATTGGTCATTTAAAAACTTACCTTTCCCATGTCTACATATCTCTTTACTCAGTGAGATGAAGCATGCAATCCTTGTGTACGTGAAGGCTGCGGGAACATTTACACACTCTGCTCCCAGAAGGGTCGTATTTTGGCCGAGTCATCAGAATTGCAGTCTGTTGCTCTTTGCAACACAGCCTTTTTGTTTTCTTCTGCCTTAGAAAATTAGTTTGTAAAAGATAATGCAGGCTAAATGCAATCAAACACAATTTTGAAGGCAGTTGGCAGAATTAAGATTTAAAATCCCAGTTGTTAGTCTGTTAGTAAATAACTGTTTTCAGGATAAAGTGGGAGATGATTATAAACCTATACCAACCCCCTGACAATTGTATAGCTATTTTTTTGGTGGGGGGGTGTGGGTATTTGTAATCAAGCTGTTTGTGTGGATGGGCGACTGACTGGTCAGCTTGGAATTTTAGTCAAATAGGGCCTACACCTGCCACATTCCTCACCAGGATGAGCTGGTCTGTCCAAACATCCCCCTGCCCTTTAAAGAAACCCTCTGTTCTTATATCTAAGGAAATCTTTGAGTTGGAAGAGGCTGCTTAATCAAAATCTGTTCTTGCTGGTGAGGCAGTGTTTCATCCAATTTGTTAAGGGTTTCTTCTGAGGCAATGTTTCATCCCATTTGTTAAGGATTTCTTCTGTGTCTGCTCATAAAGAACTGTTTTGTTTTCCCCTGTAATCCATGTAAACCTCACTACTCTGAAAATTTATAAACCCAGCTTCTGTGTTGTTGTATTGATTATGTTTAAGGTCCTAGGTATCAGTGATCTGTTCCATCATTGTGTGTTCGGCAACATCGATGAAACAGTTCAAGAGCTCATGAGTCACCAATGTCCACACAGACATCACAATCACACTGTAGTTTGTTTATAATTGGTTTGGTCTGCAGGATACAACCTGAACCTGAGCACCTTGCAACTCTATTAGCTGTTTTATTGCTTTCAAATTTACTTCAAGATTAGCCGTGCTCTGACAGTCTCAAGAACATCTCAGTGCTGTAGAATAGCTAATGTAAGAGTCATTCATTTCTACATTTTTTTTTCCTCAGAAAGTGTTATAGTATATGGTTGGTACCAATTCTACATAAGAAAATGATATCTAATACGACTGAATATGCAATTTTACAGTTTTAAAAATTGAAACTGTATCATCATGTACTCCAAATAACTTGGACTAGTGATTGGGGGGAAAGCAATATAATATCCATTTTTTTATAGAGGCAAGTGACTCCTTAGTTCATGGTGTGTGTGTATGTGTATATGTGTGTATGTATCTGTGTATGTGTATTAGTTGCTTTTCCTGGGGAAGAGAAGAACATTGGTTCAATTGTGAAAGAGAAAGGTTAAGAAAGCCAGAATGAAAAAATTCTTAGTCTTCCAGACTTTATTTATCCCACGTCAAGAATAATCCTACTGGAGCGCAAAGTCTTCTGGGAGCCTTTATGAGAGGTGTTGAATTAAGCTAATTAAAAGAATTATTTCATTTTAAATTATGTGTGAGTGCAGGTGCCCCTGGATGCAAGAAGACACCATATTCCCTGGGGCTGGAGGTAGCTGTGAGCCCTGTAGTTTGAATGTGGAGGATGAAACTTAGGTCTTCAGCAAGAGTAGAACCTGATCTTAACCTCTGGGTCATCTCTTTAGCATGATTAAGCTGAATTTTAAAGAATGAGTGTGAATTAGCTAGGTTTGGGAGATGGGTGATGCAGAGAGGAGTGGTTTTAAAAATAGTTCTATATCCTATATACTCTATATCCTATATATTCTAAATACGGAAATTGAAAGAGACAGAATGGGTGGTATCAGTTTTGTTTGAGTATGGGTTTAGTATGGTGGGATCAAAAGGAGAATGTATGGGAATAGTAGGATTGGTCTGTGGCTCACAACCAGTCAAAATAGTTATGATATTCATTGGGTCATTGTTGCTGTTGTCATCATCATCATCACCATCACCATCACCATCACCATCATCATCATCATCATTGTTATCACATTTTCACCTTTATCTGGTTTTTACTCCCATTCTTATTGGTACCTTTAGCCTATAGCACACGGTGTCTTGGTTCAATAAAGAAAGTATCAGAAAGGGAAAAGTCTCACCTTCAGAATTGGGAGGCTGATTTGATGGAGGCTAGGTTATATTTTGATAGGTGGTTGTTTTTGGGCATTGTATAGAACTGACATCAATTCAGAGATATATGGTACAGACAGACCTGGTATTGCTAGGATAAAGGTATATCTTCAGAGGACATGGAGGTGGCTCAGAGGTCAAAGTCCCTTCTGTGCATGCATGATGACCTGGCTTAGGATCCCCAGCACTCACATAACATTTGGGCGTGGCAGTAGTGTCTGTAGTTCTAGAGTTGGGTTAGGGTAGAGACAGATGGGTCCCAGGATGTTGGCCATCCAGCATAGCCAAAACAGTGAGTTTTAGGTTCAGTGAGAGACCCTGTGTCAAAACATGAAGCAGAAAGGATAGAGGAAGCTACCTGTCTTAGTGATTTACTATTGTGAACAGATACCATGACCATGGCACCTCTATAAGGACAACATTTACCTGGGGCTGTCTTACAGATTCAGAGGTTCAGACCATTATCATCAAGGTGGGAGCATGGGAGAGCCTAGGCAGTCATAGCCCACAAGGAGATGAGACTTCAACATCCTATTTCAAAAGTAAACAGAAGAAGACTGGCATCCTCAGGCAGCTAGGAGGAAACTCTCAAAGCCCACCCCCACAGTGATATACTTTCTCCAACAAGGCCACACCTATTCCAACAAGGCCATACCTTCAAATAGTGCCTCTCCCTGGGCCAAGCATATTCAAATCACCACATTCCGAAACTCCCTGGCCTCTATAAAGTTGAAATCAGAAAGCAGATCACATACCTAAAACATCACAGTATATACACTATCATTCTACAATGTCATAGTGAGTAAATACTGGAGCAAACAAGACCAAAAACCAGCTGGGAAAACTCCAAACTCTGCATCTCCATGGCTGATGTCAAGTGTTCTTCAGATCTCCAACTCCTTTCAGCTTTGCTGATTGCAGCACAGTTCTCTTTGTCTGGTTCCACTCCCTGTTAGCAGCTTCCATCAGCAGATATTCCACAGCTCTGGCATCTCAAACATCTTGAGGCCTCCAAGGCACCTTTAACATTACATCTTCTTGGTTAACTTTACTCTACTGGTGCTGCTGTTCTTGGTGATCATTCTATGGTACTGCATCTCTGATACACTGGAGTCTTCTACTGCATCTAAGCACCAATAGCCTCTCCCAGGTGCTCTTCATGGTGCCAAGCCTCAACTTCTTTGTATGACCCCTTCAGCCCTAAGCCATCAACTGCAACTGAGGCTACTGCTCACCAAATGCCTTCCCTGGCCTTCCCCTCTCACAGTGCCAAGCCTCAGTTTCTCTCCATGACTTCTTCATTCTAGTACTACCTGGGTGGTTCTTACACATTATCAAGTCCAGGTGCAGCATGAGGTATGACCTTGGCTATCTCTGGAATACAACTTCTTTGTGTTCTCAGAAAATACTTCCCAGAAGATTTTGTCTAAGTGATGCTGGTCTCTTTTTAATCACCACTAATTTCTTAGTCACCACTAATTTCTTAGCTCCAGCTAACCAACATCTATTGTCTCAGTAGTCCCTTCTATTTTTGATTCTAAAGCCACAGCCACATGGCTGAAGCTGCCGAGTTCTGCTGTTTGCTGGAGCTGGAGCATGACACCCTTGTTCTATTATATCATTATCAGCTTTCTGTTTTCCAATTCCTTTCCTGCCTAAACTTGGCTGTTCTGGAACTTGCTCTGTAGATTGACCTTGAACTCAGAGATCAGCATGGCTCTGTCTCCTTAATCCTGGGATCAAGGCATGTACCACCACACCTGGACTTAACCTTTTGTCTACTTGGAACTTGCTCTATACTAAGCTGACCTTGAACTCAGAGATCTCCTCCCCTTTGTCTCCTGGGATTAAAGGTGTGTGCCACCATTCTTTCACATAAGCTTAGCTGTGTGGGATCTTGCCCCAAAGTCACCACTCCCTTCATCTTTTTATCTCCTTGAACATAAGATTTTACTTCCTGGTGCCCCTTTATTACCATACATTTTATATTTTCTCTTTCTCAGCTTGCTCCTTTTCATTAAAACGCTCCTCATAAGAGTGAACTTTAGTAACTACACAACAGAATTTATATCAGGCTGTTTTGAGACTTCCTTTGTCAAAGCAATTAATCTAAATCTCTTCACCTCAGTCTCAGGCAGACTCTTTGGACAGCGGCAAAAAGCAGCTGTGTTCTTCACCAAACAATCATAAAAACAGTCTCTAGGCCACATGCTAACATTCTTCTCCATCGAAACCTCTTGTATCAGAAGGCCTACAGAGTCCAAATCACCCTCAGCACCACTGTCTTCCAGATTCCTACTAGGATGGCCCACTAACACCTACTTAAAGCATTCCATGGGTGTGCAAATTCAAAGAACCCAAATCCACATTCTTCCAAACACAAAGGGGAACACTCCCCCATTGCTAGTGGGATTGCGAACTTGTACAACCACTCTGGAAATCAATCTGATGGTTTCTCAGGAAATAGTTCTACCTGGTGACCTAGCTATGTTGCTCCTGGGCATATACCCAAAAGATGTTCTACAATATCACAAGGACATGTGTTCCACTACATTCAGTACAGCCTTATTTTTAATAGCCAGAAACTGGAAGCAACCCAGATGTCCTTCCACTAAGAATGGATACAGAAAATGAAATAAGTCTGAGAGTGCGCATGGCTTAGAACAGATCACACTAGACCAAATGGTTCCAAGTGGGGTTTATTCAGGAGATAGGGCAAAGATGGGGGTCGGGGAGAAGAAGAGAAAGCATATGGAAGAAGAGAGACAGGTCAGGGGGTTCTACCTGTTTTATATGGGCGGTGATGTAGCCTCTCCCAGGTAAAGGTGGAAGGTAGCAAGGTGGATTCTGGGAATGTACGGTGATTGCCTTGGCAATGATGTAGGGGTTGCCTAGATGTGATATCACTGGGTTTGGAGCCTGATACCAACATACTTCCATTTTTCTTATTATAAAGAGAAGAAAAAAAAAAGGAGGAGGGGAAGCCGATGGTGAAAAGGGAGTTGGGGTGCCATGTCTCTTAAACTACTTACTGCTGTGTAAGGGCAGAGTCCATTTTGGGGTGTAGCTGGCTTTCATCATTGGGGTCTACTTGGTAGATGTGTGTATCAGGTTCCTCTGTGGACAGTGGCTGGTAATCCTGTAACAGGAACTGATTAATAATTTGATTAGAAATAATAACACCAGGAGGATGACTAGTAAGGGTGCTACAAAAGAGAGTATCTACTTTTATATGTTTTTTAATTTTAATTTTTATTTTTTAAAAATCTCATAACTGGAGGTCTCATGTTCCCTAAAAACAGCATTCTTCTTGGAGGAACCGGTGAAGACCATCTTCTTTAGCTGTCAGGACATCTATTCCCTGTCCGTTCTGAAGCACCACAGCTGGAATCGTGCGGGTCTTGTATGTAGAAAAGAGTGTCTTGTGGTGTTGGTAGAAGAAATGGTTGGTTATGGTTCATTTACACAATGGAATATTATTCAGCTATTAAAAACAAGGACATCATGAATTTTGCAGGCAAATGGATGGCATTAGAAAATATCATCCTGAGTGAGGTAACCCAGACCTAAAAGGACATGCTGGTATGTACTCATTGATAAGTGGATATTAGCCAAAATGTACAGAATAGCCATGATACACCTAACATACCCAAGAAGTTAAATAAGAAGGAAGGCCCAAGTAAGGATGCTTAAATCCCACTTAGAAGGGGGAACACACTAGTCAGAAGGAGGGATCTGGATGGGAGAGGGGAGTAGGAGGAACTAGATATGATGAGTGGGGGAAGACAGTAGAGAGGCTCAGAGGGGCAGAAGAATTAATGGAAATATGTAACTGACAGGGCTGGGGGCTGAAGAAACCCCTAGAAAGTCCCAGAGACCTAGAATGGGGGAGGCTTCCAGAACTCAATGTGGATGACCTTAGCTGACATACCTAATAGTGAGGATATGGAACCGGAAGAGACCACCTTCAGTAGTCAGACAGGGTCCCCAATGGAGGGATGGTTCCGAACGCCAACCCACTTACAAAACTTTCAATCTCAAAATTGCTTCTGTCTAAAAGAAAGTCAAAGACAAAAATGGAGCAGAGACTGAAGGAATAACCAACCAGTGACTGGCCCATCTTGGGATCCATCCCATGGGCAGGCACCAATCCTTGACACTATTACCTATGCTATGTTGTACTTGCAGTTGGAGTCTAGCATGGCTGTCCTTGGAGAGGTTCTACCAGTAGCTGACTGGATGGAGGTCAGGGATCCCTATGGAAGAGTTAGGGGAAGCATGAAAGAACTGAAGGGCATGTCAGTCACATAGGAAGACAAACAGTATCAACTAATAAGGACCCCTGGGAGCTCCCAGAGACTGGGCCATCACCAAAGGGCAGGTCTGAGGCTCCTGGCACATATATAGCAGAGCATTGCCTTGTCTGTCTTCAGTGGGAGAGGATGTGCCTAATCCTATAGACTTGAAGCCCCAGGGAAGAGGGCTTCAGGGGTTGGGGAGACCCTCTCAGAGGCAAAGAGGAGGGGGATGGAGGAAGAATTCTGTGAGAGAGGAATGGGGAGGGCATTTGTGATCTGAATAAATAAAGTAATTAATTTATTAAAACAGGAGCTTTTAGAGAAAGTCCCTCACTTGCCCTCTTACATAGGCGCATAATTGAGTGTGCAGACGGTTAAAGTCAGATATAGCATGGGAAGACTGTGCTTAGAGAGAAGACATCGTGTAATTTGTCTGTTAATCAAAATAAACAAACACTCAAATTAAAAAAAAGAACAGTGCAGGGAGAGTTATCGAAGAGTCAGTGCAGTGAGTGCAGGGCAGTGGAGTTGAGGTCGTGCAGGTCGGTGCAGGTCAGCAGAGGCATCTGATGCCAGAGAATGAGAGGGAGCCAGAAGACTAGAACAAATTGCCAGAGTTAATCTGAGGCCAAGCAGAACAATTTAATGAGAAGTGTAGAGAAGCCAGATTGAACCAGTCAGCTTGGAGAGAAGTTTGAGCCAGAACAGCTGAGGTGAACCAGACAGCACAGAGTCACAAAACCAAACCACCACCACCACCACCACCACCACCACCAACAACAACAACAACAACAATACAAACTAGAAAAGGTGAGCTTACTCAGCAATGAGTCTCCAAGACAACAATTACTTCTGGCAAACAAAAGTTTTTGTTTTATGTGACATTGAACCTTTTTACCGGAATGCAAGTATTGTAATACCAGCCAATCTGACTGGCTACTAAGTAACTAATGAGTGTGTCCCTGGGGATGTTGTGCAGTGGAAGGACACGCTCCAGAAAGGATAGAGTGGGACAATGTGAGGTTTCATTTTCTTGCTTTTTCTATAATTTTGTATTTTTGGACAGTGGTTGATTGCGGGTAAGCAAAATCAAAAGCAAAAATGGGACACGCAGGGACTACTGTAATAACAGAATCCTCCTGGGAATTGCTGAGAGCAGTAAAAGACTTCACAAGTGAAGCACCTGGAAATAGGCTGCTGGCTAACCAGTGTTTGGCAAAAGTAGCTAGTTTTGTTGTTACTGTTACTTTCTTATTGTCTTAGTTTTGTGTTATTGTTGTTGTGATGAAACACCATAATCAAAAGCAACACGGGGATGAAAGGGTTTATTTGGCTTATATATCCGGAACCACAGTCCACTGAGGGACGCCAAGGCAGGAATTCAAACTGGGCAGGAACCTGGAGCAGAAGCTGATGAAGAGAGCACAGAGGGTTGTAGCTTACTGGCTTGCTTCTCCAGGCTTGCTCAACTTGCTTTCTTGTAGAATCCTAGACTACCAGCCCAGCGATGGCATCACCCACAATGTGTTGGGCCCTCCTCCTTCAATCACTAAGAAAATGCCCCATAGTCATGCCCACAGACTGATCTTATGGAGGTAGTTTGTCAGCTGAGGTTCCCTTCTCTAAGATGACTCTAGTGACAGTAACCAGGGCAGTTACTGTTCATGAGAAGGGCCCAGTGTGTAGCACACTAGTATAGCAACGATAGTTTTTACTATTATTGCTATCATTATTACTGTTATCTATACTGGCCATTTTCAAGGAATGGATGAAATAGACTCAAGGTAGAGATTTGTGCATTAGCCTTTTAAAATATTTAAGTGACAGTGCATTTATGCACATGCATTTACCAGATTATTTAGAAATGAAAATTTATTTGAGTTTTTATTTTTAGCTTACATTTTTTTTTTAGAACCACCAGAAACTGTCTGTGAGACAGGTGAATCCACTTACCTGTGCAACTGTGTACTGTATTTGGCAGCTAGTATCTATAGATTCTTAGTTGAGACACAGCTTTTATCAGTGTCAAATTTGCATCACGGTGCTTTGGCTTTGGGATTGTTACTTGCTGAGACAGTTGCTGCTTGGTTCCTCCTGCCTGTGTCTATGTGGATTACTGCTTCTCTCTCTGTTGTTGACAGATTGCTGGCCCTTGTACAGTCCAGTCCCATCTTCCCCCTGTTTTGAAGTGCAGTTACACGCTGCTTGGCTTGTTACTCTGAGGGCTGGCTCAGGTTACTTCTTAGCTTCACATTTTCATTGGACTCCTAACTAAACATATTCTCAGTCTCTTACTCTGTCACAACTCACCCTGCTCACAGGATTAGATCCTTTCCTGAAAAATTTTCTGTGAGATAGGCACTTGCCAAGGCAAGTTGCTCTTTGTAATGTCTCCCTGAAGACTCTGAGAGGAATCCTGTGCTTTTGTCCTGTGATTCATGTGAGCGAGCACGTGAGGATTGTTAATCCATAATAAAAAGTAGATCTGAATTACTGTCCTCAAGACTGTCCCTCCACCCACAATAGCAAAAACTATTCTCAACAATAAAACAACTTCTGGGGGAATCACCATCCCTAACCTCAAGCAGTGTACTACAGAGCAACAGTGATAAAAACTGCATGGTATTGGTACAGAGACAGGCAGGAAGATCAGTGGAATAGAATTGAAGATCCAGAAATGAACCCACATACCTATGGTCACTTGATCTTTGACAAAGGAGCTAAAACCATCCAGTGGAAAGAGGACAGCATTTTCAACAAATGGTGCTGGTTCAACTGGAGGACAATATGTAGAAGAATGCAAATCGATCCATTCTTATCTCCTTGTACAAAGCTCAAGTCTAAGTGGATAAAGGACCTCCACATAAAACCAGATACACTGAAACTAACAGAAGAGAAAGTGGGGAAGAACCTTGAATACTTGGGCACAGGGGAAAAGTTCCTGAATAGAATCACTGGCGTATGCTCTAAGATCAAGAATTGACAAATGGGACCTTATAAAATTGCAAAGCTTCTGTAAAGCAAAGGACACTGTCAATAGGACAAAACAACAACCAACAGATTGGGAAAAGATCTTTACCAATACTACATCCGATAGAGGGCTAATATCCAACATAAACAAAGAACTCAAGAAATTAGACTCCAGACAACCAAATAACCCTATTAAAAATGGGGTACAGAGCTAAACAAAGAATTCTCATCTGAGGAAACTGGAATGGTCGAGAAGCACCTAAAGAAATGTTCAACATCCTTAGTCATCAGGGAAATGCAAATCGAAACAACCCTGAGATTTTACCTCACACCAGTCAGATGGCTAAGATTAAAAACTCAGGTGATAGTAGATGCTGGCGAGGATGTGGAGAAAGAGGAACACTCCTCCATTGTTGATGGGATTGCAAGATGGTGCAACTACTCTGGAAATCATTCTGGCGGTTCCTCAGAAAATTTGACATAGCATTACCTGAGGACCCAGCTATACCACTCCTGGGCATATGCCCAGAAGACACTCCAACATATAACAAGAACATATGCTCCACTATGTTCATAGAAGCCTTTATTTATAATAGCCAGGAGCTGGAAAGAACACAGATGTCCCTCAACAGAGGAATGGATACAAAAAATGTGGTGCATTTACACAATGGAGTATTACTCAGCTATTAAAAACAATGAATTCGAGAAATTCTTAGGTAAATGGTTGGAACTAGAAAATATCATCCTGAGTGAGGTAACCCAATCACAAAAGAACACACATGGTATTAACTCACTGATAACTGGATATTAGCCCAGAAGCTCACAATACCCAAGATTCAACTCACAGACCACATGATGCTCATGAAGAAGAAAGACAAAGTGTGGATGCTTCCACCCTTCTTAGAAGGAGTAACAAAATACTTGTGGGAGCAAATATGGAGACAAAGTGTGGGACAGAAACTGAAGGAGGGGCCGTCTGGAGACCATTCCACTTGAGTATCCATCCCATGTGCAGTCACCAAAGGTAGATGCTGATGTGGATGTCAGGAAGTACATGCTGACAGGAGCCTGATATACCTGTCTCCTTAGAGGTCTGCCAGAGTCTGACATATTCAGAGGTAATTGCTCACAGCTAACCATTGAACAGATCAAGGGGTTCCCAATGGAGGAGTTAGAGAGAAGGAGCTGAAGGAGCTGAAAGGGTTTGTGGCCCCACGAGGAGAGCAACAATACCAACCAACCAGAGCTCCAGGGTCTAAACCACCAGCCTGGGAGCACATAGGGAGGGACCCATGACTCCAGCTGTATATGTAGGGGAGGATGGCCGTCGGGCATAGGTGGGACAGGTTATCCTTGGTCCCGTGAACGCTGGATGCCCCAGTGTGGGGGAATTTGAGGGTGAGGAGGTGAGAGTGGGGGGAGTGGATGGGGGCACATCCTCATAGAAGCAAGAGGAGGGGGGATGGAATAGGGAGTTCCTGGTGGGGGGAATGGTGTAAGGGGCTAACAACTGAAATGGAAATAAAATATCCAATAAAAAAAAAAGACTGTCCCTCCATCATGGAGGTGGGAAAAAGAACAAATCTGAGTGACCTGGCTAATCTATACACATTCATCCTAAAGATTGGACACTAATTATCATGTTTCCTTTGACCACAAACCTGTGTAACATTGCATTATTTTCAACTTCCTGAGAGAGTAAGTTTAGTTTGTGTCACAGCTGAGAGAGTCCTTGATGACATGTTGACAGGTATTGGAAATGATGGGACTGGAGAGCTGACAGGTGACTCATGCATATGGATGTCTTCTGTGATTATACACAGCAATCTATCCGGGGTTATTTATGCTAGCATTGTCATGGCGATCAATGAGAGTAAACAAGGCTCTCAAAGCTGTGAGAGAGTTTTATAGCCAACTGACTCCCCCACATTGAAGAGCGAGTTTCTTGATAAGTTTATTGAACGTTTTCATACACATATACATACATATTTCTTCTTTAAAAGATACACTTTAGAGGAATAATTATGAAATTCTGATGAAATGAAAAAAGACTGGGTTAGGGCTTGAATAGGGACCAGAGTCCCAGGCCTTACTTACTGGTTGTATGTCCATAGCCAGGCCATCCATTTTGAATCTATTTCTTCAATAATTTTAAGACTATTGTAAGGAAGAAATGAAATAATAAATAGGAAAAAACAATAGAGTATGTTCAGGAGAAATATGCCTAGCAGCATTCTGTAAAAGAGGTTACGCATCTGGTTGTGTTTGTTCTGGGAACCAAAATCCTTACTTAACTGTTTAGGGATCTATGTAGACTAATGGTTTGGGGAGGGTCCTTAGCTTGAGTTGTAGGAAGACGGCAAGCGTTCAATGAGAACGATCGAATCTATGTGTTTAATGAGCTTCTATACTCTTGAGTCTATATCAGCTAATAACAGCACACATAATACAGAGGAGACAGTGTTCTGGCAAAACTGTAGCATCTTACACTGGTGTCTGACAAGAACAGCACTTCGGTATGTTCGAGTAGATATTCTCAGGAATGGAATATACAGCTCAGCTATGGATACTTCCATCCAGCTGTCCGTTCAGCTCACATCTGTCATCATTCCTCTTTCTTAATTTCGTATTACATCAGATCTCTGATGATAGAATGGACCAAGGGTCACTTTGCTCGTAGTTTTATCAATTTTCCTCTCTTCAAGATATTCCTTTTAGGCTGCAGAAACCCAAGATTCTGTCAGTGTGCTTTCCGTGAAGAGGGAGACAACCTAGCAGAATTCTTGTTCCCGTATCTCGGAAACCACAACATTGTGCCCTGCCTCACAAGAATGCGCTATCCTACGACAGTCCCTAAACTCAGGCTTAATTGTTGGGTCACAGGAGTGATGTTTATACTAGAGCCACAGGTTTAGATTGTTTTTCAACCTACTATAGCGCTCATAGGTGAGTGTTCCGTGTTGTTTTCACTCAACTCTATAGAGTCTGTCATGATACAGAATGGATGTATGAATGAATTGTTAATTGTAAGTACAAGTGACTAACGGGTAACATGGCCCCAGACCTTAGTAGGTCCTGAGACCGTAGCACAAATGACTCCATGATGGAAGTACCATTCAGGCTATAAAACTCAGCATGTAGACAGCACCACCTGCCAAAACTAAATCAAAAGCCTAATTCATCAAAGTCCGTATAGTTCTGGGAAAGTCTCAAAATGTAGTAACCTTGCCCTTTGGCTTCTGTAGTGCTATTTCCAGCTAACTGTTCTTGTTAACCGAAGTATGTCAACGCAGGATATGGTTTTTGTGCTTAAAAGCTCACTCTGAAAAAAGGCTCAGTGCTACACTGGGACCCTGAACACTCAGTGTAGCTACTCACCAGCTAATACTTTCTGTCTGCTTAATCTGGATCCTAGGAATCTTCTCTGGTGAATGCCTCATGACATAAATATGATTGGCAGCGTTTAGACTGTCTGTTGCGGTGCCTCTTCTGCTGTTATGTATTCTCCTTCTGGAACCATAGGCCAACATTTTTATGTAAGTTGTTTTTGGTTATGGTATTTTATTACAGCTAACAAAATACAATATAACAATGCACAACATTACTATCAAACACTAATTGTCAATTAGTTATCAACTAATTAAATCACAGATAGGGTTGCGCATTAGTGGGAAGAGGGTAGGAAACATGGATACCTAGTATTCAAACTATTTCTGACTTAATATCTGAGGGTCATTTGGCAATTTATTTAGCTCTTTGTAAGTTCAGATTTCTCAATTTTCAAAAAAAAAGGTGAACGTTTCAAATAATGTTTGCCCAAGAATAAGGATTTTAATGTAGTAATTTCTCAATAAAAGTTAGCCACCATTTTTGTATAATATTAAAAATAGGAAAATGCTTTGTTTTTTATAAAAGAAAAATGTATGCAGTGGCAAGTTGAGGCTATGAAAATTGGTGTAATCTTTCTGGAGAAAAACATTGGTAGTGTTAATCAAAAGCATTAAAATGTACATAGGCTTTGATGAAGTATTTCCACATTTAGGAATTACTATAATAAAATAATCAGAGGTTTTAATAAATATGCATGAAGAAAATTTTATGCTGACAGTTTGTTATAATTATACAAAGTGACAATGAATATTCAGCAATAGGTAATCAGTTACAACAACTTTGTGGATTTTTAGCTAGGTTTCTATTTTTGAGAACATCTTATAGACATCTGTATTTTGATTTTTTTTTTGTTGCTGTTTTTGGTGTTTTTGAAACAGGATCTCACTTTTTAGCCCAGGCTGGCTTTGAACTCATGACAATCTCTCTGCATCAGCCCGCTGAGTTCTGGAATTATAGGCATGGGTTATCACTCTTGTCCATAATGTACATTTTAACTTTCATTTTATTTTTTATGCATGTGTTTGCTTGTAAATATGTCTGCACACCACTTATATGTGTAGTACCTACATAGGTCAGCAGAGGGCATGGGGTCCCCCTGAACTGTAGTTATAGATTGTTATGAGCTACCATGTGGGTGCTGGGAATCAAACTTGAGAGATAGAAGTTTGTCGCTTACCACTTCAGACATGGCACCGGAGGCACTGCCAAGCCTTGCTTCATTAATTTATGAAGCAAGTAAGTATATTTTCCATTATTTCCCATCTGCGGAAGTCAAAAGGCAAATCTGCTGTCTGTCTTGTCATGTTGTAAAATTCTACTGTTTTCTGTTGAAGATGCTGTGTAAACCTGACTAAGCCAGTGTTCTCGTCTGTTGGGGTTCTCCTGTACAGTGTGCACTGCATGTGTTAATAAACATGCTTGGTTTCTCCCCCCAACCCCCCAAAAAATTATAAAAAAACTAAATTTATAAACTCATTGAATTTCAAAAAGTTGGGTCCGAAGTGTTATCTTTAGTGGTCAGTAAGAAGAGGAGAGAATGAAACTGGTTAGTTTGCATAAAAGAGAGCCCTCCTGTCCATCCTTTCTCCCTTTCTCCCTTGCTTCCCTCAGTGCCCATTTGTGGCACCCAAGCTGTGTTTGTTATGCTCGATGCTGGCTTCTGGAAATACAGTGAGAATAAAGTAAACACCTGGAGGATATAAATCAGGAGAGAGAAAAAAATGAACTCAATGGACGTGTATTATTTGTCAGCTATTATGTCAGTGAAAACAGCGGATGCAGGTGTGGTGGTGGAAGGTCCTTGGCATGTTCCAAGAACCAAAAGTAGGCCAGTGCAGTCAGTGGATTTGGGGGCACAAGGTGGAAGCAAAAATGAGGCTGTGGCAGCAGCGGGGATGGACAGAGGGAGAAGATGTCAAATCCACTTAGATGTCAGAAATGACAGGACAGAGGGTACCTGTAAAATATTGTTTTCTTTTAACATTACTGATATTTGAAAATCTAGTTAAAACTCTGACCTAATCCCTCAACAAACCATCCTGTCCACCTATTCTGTACAGCAGAGAAAAGACTCCCAACTTTATTATTCTCGGTGTTTGCTCTTAGCTTTATGGCCATTCAGGTACACACGTGCTGGATTTTATAGTTGGTGCTGTTTGTTTTGACATTGTCCTTATCAACCAAGGACAAGTTGGCTTTCAGATTTCTGCTATATATTCCCTTCTCTCACCCTTAAGGCTAGTAAGCACAAGAAACAATGAATAGGTTTGTTACTGATTCCTTCTATCCTGGGGATTAAAAAAAAAAAACCTATTGTATTTTTATTAATTCTTTCAGAATTTCACACAATGTATTTTGATCTGATCATATTCACCCACACTCCGCCTGCTTGGAGACTTAAAAAAAAAACAACAGGAAGTTAACTCTAGTACATCCAGACACTATACAGAGTAAATTCGCTAGACACTAACTTGCCAGGATACAAGAGGAAAAGGCCTTGGGATAAAGTGTGAATTATTCTGTTGTCTCCACAGCTCTCATTCTGTAAGTTTTTATTGCCAAGCGGGGTAAGCCAGCAGATATTCCTGATACAGTCCAGAGACACAACTCTAAGAAGATTTAAAGGACGAGGTTTTATTAACCTCAGCTTTGCTGTTTTGCTTCATTTACAGATCTTCCTTGTTTTTAAAATCTCCTTTGGAAACGAGTTCCTAGAAGACAACAAAAGAGTTGTTTTTGGGAACAAGCTCTCGAGCTTTCGCCAAGGTAGCGTCAGTGTGGATAACATTGGATTCTTTCTGTAACATTTTACCTGTTGTTGAATCTCCATCTCTGTGATCTGCAATGGTAGTCATTAAATAATATGATGGAAAAATGGCCATAGCTGGAGATGAGGCCAAGGTGGGATGGGTCCTGACAGATTGGAACTAACTTTGGAAAACAGGAGGAAATTGATTTTGGATTGTGTCGAGTGAAGTTGGAAATAGAAGGTGTAGTTTTCATCGCATGGGTGTATTAGTCTTCATATATTGTTAAATCCCTTGAGAAAAATGGCCATTGCTACAGAAATGCTTGTTTCATCAGATTCAGCTAATGTAGTATTTACCACAGAGTTTTATTTTCTGGGTCAATGTGGTATACAAATCTATCATCTATCTGTCCGTCAATCTATCCATCTATCTATCTATCTATCTATCTATCTATCTATCTATCTATCTATCTATCATCTACCTACTTTTCTATCTATTATTACTTGGTGTATGTATTTAAGGCATTATGTTAGTGAAAAAAAGAAATGTACTTAGGTCACAAGACATCCAGAACAAACCTTAGAGCATTGGTTCTCAACCTTCCTAATGCTGCAACCCTTTAATACAGTTCCTCATGTTGCGGTGACCCCCAACCCTAAAATTATTTTTGTTGCTACTTCATAACTGTAATTTTCCTACTGTTATGTATTGTAACATAAGTATCCGTGCTTTTCCAGTGGTCCTAGGTGACATTCAATCCCCAAAAGGGTAGTGACCATAAGTTGGGAACCATTGCCGTGGAGAAAGGTGAGCATTGTTGCAGGCTGATTGCTGCAGGACTGTGCAGACAAGACTGGCTATTGTGAGATTAATGAAAAAGCCCCACTGACTGTTGCCCACCTGACTTGGCAATCATTCTCCCACAATGAAGAGAAGCAGAAGGCAGAAAACAGCAAAGCACACTTAAAGGAGCTCACTGGAAATGATGAAGGAGAGGAACTTATAAATAGAATTGTAAAGGTTAGCTCTACAAAACAGAATCTCAGTTGCCGTCTAGTCCTGCCTTTCATTTCCCCTAGAATTACAGATCTGTATAAAATGTCCTTTAGTTCAGAATCTGCCCAGAACCACCAGTTTAAGGGCTTTAATTGCTTGGTTCAGAGTGGCCTAAAAATCAGAGAAGGTCCTGACTTTGTTTCTCATGTTCTTTGCCACATATTCACTCATATACTTCTAACTTGCACTATTATTTGCTCAAACTAACTGTAAGGAACCTCTGAGTTCAACCTATGTACTGTTCCTTACTGTATCTCTTGATGTGGAACTCGAAAATTTGCCAGTTGAGGTTGTTTACGTCTCTTAACTTTGCTTTAGTCACTTGACTGCTAAGGTGTTACAGTCTCCTGTCATGATGGCTGGCTGTTCTAAGGAGTTTTTGTTGGAAACTCTCCAGGCTGTGAGTTGGCGAACAGAGTCTGGAAGATCTACTCTGAATGTGGGTCACATGGTTCAACAGGCTGGAGGCCTGGCAGAACAACCAGAGCCACAGCAACAACATCAACAATTACAACTACAGCACCACCACCACCACCACCACCACCACCACCAGCTACCAGCATCAATAGCATCAACATCAACATGAATGACAAACACCAAAAGCCAAGCCCTTGCAAGCTTGGTTTACTCCACTAGCGCAGTCTGATATCAGCTGGTGTCATCGATCCTTGTTTCTTAGTTCCTACACCTCTTTGCTATGTACACTTGACTCCTTTGTGTTTCTTCCCTTTCTCGTGACATTATATATCATGTGTTTATTTATATCCTCAAATAAAAATCAATAACCCTTTTCCCTTCAACTCTGGAACTTTATACTTAGTTGCCTAGAAGCTGTTTCCACTTAAATGTCAAATAAGCATAATTTGCCTGACCAAAATGTAACTCCTGATTTTATTCTACAGCCTTCTCTTAAGATTCTTTACTTTTGGAATGGACATAATTGCATAGTTGCTCAACCAGAATATTCATCTTGATTAAGTTTAATCTTTCTGACATTTAATTTTATGCATCATATTTATTAGAACATACAGAATATCTATAACAATGTTTCCAGATATGATTGCATTCAGTGCACTCAGCTTGGTAGACAAAGTTAAAGAGATTTTGTACTTTCTAATAAGGGTGGACACACTCTAGCCTATTGAGAAAGATCTCTCTCTCTCTCTCTCTCTCTCTCTCTCTCTCTTTCTCCTCTTTCATCTCTCTCTCCTCCCCTCCCCTTTTCTCTTCCCATTTCTATCTCTTAACTGTTTGAGCTGGGGTATTAACAATCAACACCGTAAAATCACAAAAAATGTGCTGCCAGAGAACCACTTCTATATCCAGAGCCTAATTCTGCCCTGCAACAGTCTGTATCTGCTGAGAGCATACAAATTCTATGGAAATGCAGTCTGGTCTGTCTAATTATTTGTTACAAATGTAAATGTGCTGAGTTTAAGACAGAAAATGTGCTGGATGAGGAAAGAGCTTGGTCTGTGGGGTTCTGGAAGATTCTCTTCCATTGACCCATCTGAGTTTCCACCGACTAATTAGTTGTTGCAGTCTTCAATTCGTTCAATCTTGGTTAAATATACAAATGTCACTCCTGGGGTTGTACATGGAGGTGTGTGTATTCTTGTTTCCCTAGAGTCAAGATATTTCATAATATTAAACATAATTGTCATGATATGATAAAATATTTAAACTTCTTAGAAAATAGTCGCTTTTCATATATCCAATTTGTTTCTTCTCCGTTGTTCTGCCTAAAGAAAAGCAGGCATAGCTTCAACCCAATCTGTCATTTTAATCTATGTCCTTCCCATAAGAAATGCATAATGAGCCTATTGACAAATTACTATGCAGGCTGAGAAGCTCATGCTGGCTTGCTGCAGGATTCAATTAAGACAGAGCAACATTATTTTGAATAATCAAATGCTGGTTTGAATGAGTAATTCAAATAAACAATGCAATTAGCAAGAAGTGATGGGGATGTAGTTGAGTGGGGGAAATTCTTATTAACATATACAATCCTTACTATATATATATATGTATATATATGTATATGTATATATATATATATATATTTATTATTATTTGGTATGTGTAAGAAGTAGGCCATAATACATGTACTATAGAATGCATATGGAGTTTATTGGGCACTGTTTGTAGAGTTAGTTCTCTCCTTCTACCTTCTTGTAAGTTTTAAAGGTCAAATCATGTCATCGGGCTTGCTCTACGAATCATGCTTACCCACCGAACCATTTTACTGGTCCCCTATATATTTTAAATATCATTTAGAATTAATAAAAATAGCTTGTTGGTATATAGATATATATGCTGGAATCAAAAATAATTTTTGAATAACTGTAAGGAAGTCCTTTTAGTTCTCAGTGACTGCATAGCACATTCTTCAGTGTTACAGATACAACAAAATTTAGGGTTTATGGCTTGGTAAGATGGCTCTGTGAGTAAAGGCGCTTGGTGACAAACTTGATTATCTGAACTTGATTTTCAGGACCAGAGCTTGAAGGAGAGAACTGACTTCCTCAAACTGCATGCAAATGCTCTATCCCCAATAAATAAATAAATAACATTTTAAAAGTTATGCTTTTATAGTGCCACACTTATGGTTACTACAGAAGACTGTTGTGATTAGCAGACATATCTAAGGATTTTATTCTGGGACATTTCATTCTGTATCACATCAAACAACTAGATAAAAAGCAAGCTAGGAAAATTTTTATGTGGCCAGCTAACGACACAGATTACAAATTTGTTTCTAATCTTTTGAATGTTTTCAGTGACTAGATGACATACTTCATACTTTGATTATTTTTCTGATTCTCTATGAGTTGTCATGCCTTAAACTAATTCTGAGATAATCTTAGCTCAACTTCTATGGAAAATACAGTTTTCAATATTGTCTGGGCGGGAGGTGTTACTAAGGGAGCTAATATTCATTATAAACCAAAGGGGGAAAAAAACTAAAGGGAAAAAATTTCCAATTGATTATAGCTGGAATGTGTGTGTGTGTCTGTTATCTGAACGTGTGTCATATGTACATGGAGGGGTGCATGTGCCCACATACACACTCGAGTCCTGGAATTTGGGTGCTTCTAGATCTTGTGACATGGCTTTCGTGAGTTTCTCTCCGTGTAGGATCTGAACTCACATGGTCTGCCTTAAGGGTCTTCTGCATTGTCAGCTAGTCACTTAGCTGTCTAACAAACTGCTGAGGACTGTCTGACACAGTGGCAGCTAACTCCTGACCTTCTGTGGCTCTGAGCAGTGTGCTGGGGAGAGATGTTTAAAGTTTGGACTAATGTGGGAATCTTGAGTTTATTAACCTTTCCAATGAAAGCTAAAAAAAAAAAAAAGCCAAATTCATGAATATAAATGCTAAATTAACTAGTTGTTTAAAGCAGATGTTTTTGTTTTGAGAAAGTGTCTGGTTATGTTGCTTAAATCTTATGAGAAGAATTCTTGTCAGATATGTGTCTGTGTTTAACAAAATAATTTTAAATTTTCATGTGAATTCTGCAGGTGTACACTACTAGGCTTATTTCTTTGAGTTGTTTATAAAGGACACTCCCACTTAAAATTGTGACCCATATCTAGGTATGAGAAACCTCTGGACTTCATCTTGGAAAGTAACTGAACACTTGGGCTTTTCACCTACACTGATTTTACTAGTTTTCTGCTTGGTTTTTGATATTGCTGGAGGTAGATATCAGGGCCCATGCATGGAGGCAAGCATCTATCACAGATCCAAACCCTAAAGCCACTTATTTTGTGATTTTATTATGTTCTTGTACTCATATAAACCAGCATTCTTCTGTGAAATAAAACTCATAGACTATTATTTTGTTTGTCTGAGTCTATGCATTTTAAGGCTTACACAGTGATGGAAACTTCTAGATGTAGAATTTTCAAGGAAGGCTGGCTGGTTAGTGACCGGGGTGGAGCTTATGTTGTGGGTGGGTCTACCAGCAGAATTTCCTCATCTCTGGGAAAACTCAGTCTTTTTCTATTAAAGCCTTGAACTGATTGGATAAGGCTCACTGACATTTCTGCATTACTCAAAGTCTACAGGCTTTTGGGAATGGAGTGATGGCTCAGAGGATGAGAGTAAGTAGGAAGACCTGAGTCTAGATTCCAAGTAAAAATCTGGGTATAGCTGCACATGCTTGTTATTTTAGGGCTGTGAAGGGCAGGTGAGGATGACAGACCGTATCTCCAGGAAATGAGGGGACGCTGATAGAGGAGGACTCAAGTGTGTATGTGGGCATATGCACCCCTCTACGTACATATGCTACACACTCAAATACCACACGCAGACATACACACAGACACACACACCCTTGAAAAATCTGCTTTAAACGTTAATCATATCCAAAAACCTTCATATAAACATCTAGAATAATGTTTGGCCAAATAACCAAGTATCATAGCCCAGTCCAACTGACATGTAAAGTTAACCATTACAATACCTTATGCCCTTCTGTAACCCTCTGTCCTAGTTAGCTTTAACTGTCAACTTGAGAAACCCGTAGGGCCACCTGAGAATTTCAATTAAGGAGTTCACTAGATCAAATTGGCCTCTGAGGATGTCTGTGGAGGACTGTCTTGATTGTTGATTTGTTGTAGGAGGGCGTAGCTCACTGTGGGTGTGACAGCATTCCCTAGCTAGATTGTATAAGAATGTTAGCTCAGCAGGAGCCTGAGAACGAGCCAGCGAGAAGTGCTCCTCTATGGTTTCTATTTAAACTTCCTGTTTGAATTCCTGCCCCGACTTTCCTTAACGATGCCCTGTGGCCTGTAAGATGAAATAAGTCCTCTATTATTCTAAGTTTCTTTGGTCTGAATGCTTCATAACAGTTACAGGAATCAAACTAGAATATTACTTGAAGATTTTCTTGAAGTCGAGGTAAGGTATAAAATGTTTCGGAAGGAAGATATGATTTTTTTTTTTTTTTGTTATTTTGACTGCCACGGTCAGCAACACATCTCTAATTCTAAGCAAGAAACCCACTAGAAAGATTTGAGTAGTGTTAGGGTGACACATGCCTCTAGAAATGAGAAACACATAGTGGCTAGAAATCCAGGGAGTAAAGTATATACTTATGAGTGTGTCTTAGTTTGGGTTTTATTGCTCTGAAAAGACACCATGACTAAATCAACTCTTATAAAGGACAACAGTTAATAGGAGCTGGCTGAGAGTTTCAGAGGTTAAGTCCATTATCATCATGGTGGGAAGTGTGGTGACAAGCCGGCATGGTGCTGGATGAGGTGAGAGTTCTACATTTTGATCCAAAGGCAGCCAGGAGGAGTCTCTCTTCCACAGGCAGCCAGGTGGGGACTCTTTTCCACACTGGGAAGTTCCTAAACATAGGACCTCAGAGCCCATGCTCACAGTGACTCACTTTCCCCAACAAGGCCACATCCCCTAATAGCGCCACTTCCTGTGGGCCAAGAATATTCAAACTACCATAGAGGGTTAGTCAATAAAAATATTCAATAGCAATTAGACTTGAATTTTTAAAAATTTTATTGTTTGAGATTGTAATGCTGTGTCTTGATCAGATCCACCATTATTTTATTCTCTCCACCTCCTCTTACATACTCCTCCCCATTTTCCTTCCCAACTACATACATGCACTCTTTTTTTAAACCCAGTGAATTCACTTAGTGCTACCTCTATATACATAGGGCCAGGCTTGGAACATGGGCAGTCTACTAGAGGTAGCATCCCTGAAGAAAACTCTCCCTCCCCAAATAGTCATCAAGTGCCAACAGTTCTTCAGCTAGGCATAAAACTTCATGAACACCTCCCATATCCATGCTGGGATTTTGTCTGGATTGATGTTCTCCAGGTTGTGCACATGTAGTCACAGGTGTTGTGAGTTCATTCATGCCAAAGCCCTGTCATTTCCAGAAAACAGTATTTTTGTAAATTTAATTTAATATAGTTTTTTACTTATTCACCTTACATCCTGATCACTGCCTTTCTCCAGGTCACCCCTTCCCACAATCCTTCCCCCATCCCTCTCCTTCTTCTCTGAGCAGGTGGGCCTCTCTTGGTATCCCCCCACCCTGGCACTTCAGGTCTCTGCAAGGCTAACTGCTTCTTCTCCCATTGGAGGCTAGACAAGGGAGCCCAGCTAGAAGAACATAACTCACACAGAGGCAACAACTTTTGGGATAGTCCCTGATCCAGTTGTTCAGGACCCATGAAGACAAAGCTTCATATCTGCTACATATGTGCAGGGAGGCCTAGGTCCAGCCCATATATGTTCTTTGGTTGGTGGTTCATCCTCTGAGAGCTCCAAGGGTCCAGGTTAGTTGACTCTGTTGGTCTTCTTGTGGAGTTCCTATCCATTTTTGGGTCCACCATCCTTCCTCCTATTGTTCCATAAGAGTCCTCAAGCTCCATCCACTGTTTGGCTGTGCGTGTGTGGGTCTGTTTCTGTCTGAGTCATCTGCTTGGTGGAGCCTCTCAGAGGACAGAAAACAATATTTTACAGCAATCTTCCACTACCCCTGACATTTCCCATCATTCTGCCTTCCTCTTTGTGAAGATCCTTGAGCCTTGGGAGGAGTGGATAGGTATGATGTACATGTTCTGCCTCCAGCTGTGCATTTCACAGTCTCTCGGTCTCTGTACTAGAGTGAGAATTCTAGCACCTAATGGAAATTCTTGCCACTGATATTTAAAAAGGTCTCTTTTTATCTTATTATTAAGAGTAAGTTTTCAGTCAGGGTCAAGAAGTATATCTTGGTTAAGTGCCTATCACAAGGCTAAGAAGCTGTGACTAAGACAGCAAGGTTTGTAGCATAAATATGGCTTCTGGGAGTCTTGAGTAGGGTTCGTTCTTAGAGGACGGTATAGCTGAGGAGAGAAAAAAGATAGAGGAAGAAGAGACATTAAGGTGTATGTTTCTCAGTGGACATATTCTTGGGTTGGGAAGCTACCAAAAGCACCTTGTCTAAAATGTTTTTCTTATATTATTATTATTATCAATATTATTATTATAAAATACTCTTAACAGAATGTGAAGGTATTCTTGAAAGGTCTGTCAGTCAATCTCCTTACTGCCCTTTTGTTAGAGCATGTTTATTAAAAACTTACACATACTGGGGCTGGAGCGATGGCTCAGTGATTAAGAACACTGGCTTCATCTGTAGAGGATGGCGTTCAGTTCCAACACCCACATGGCAGCTTACAACTGCCAGTAACTCCAGGTTCAGGGAATCAGGTGCCCTATTCTTGCCTCTCTTGGCACCAGGTATGGACACACATACACAGAAGGCACACTCATACATATATAAAATAAAATCTAAAAATCTGAAAAACAAATCCTTAAAGAAACCTTAAAAAACCTTATACACACTCATTGTAAGAATAAAAAATTAGAATTGCATCCTTACGCTCTATTTTGGCAGTGTTGGCTCCCACAGTGTCTGCCATCATTTACTACTAGTTAATGTGAATTCAGTTTGGTAGGTCACCAGATATTTTCTTTAAGTATATAGCTGCCTTTACTTGGAAAGCATATAAAATAGCATCAATCAGAATGCTTTTAGTGAGAGAAACGTTGATTCAGGTCAGCTCATTTCGCAAGTACATTTGTTAGTTTGCAGCAGGAAGTCTGAAGGCAGGGTGCCCTACATTATGATCAGGGCTCGCTCAGTAGCTTTGATTCCCCCGCCTCTGTTTTCCTACATGTATTGGCTGGTCTCTCGATGGCTTTCCCCATGGTGGAGAGACGGATTTCAGTTGCTTGTGGGTTGCATGCTTCCTTGCTCACATGCAGTGCTGAGGGAGGAGCTCTGTCAACCAAGGAATCATTTGATGAAACAGGGTTAAGTTCGTGTCCATCCGAGTCAATGGGTCATCACACACTGATAGATCTAAGCTTGGGTTCTGTGCCAATACCTAAAGATGGACCTGGATCATCAATATTAATTGAGGCTAATTAGAAATCACCTCTGGAGCTGAAAAAAGGCTAGTCTCCACTAAGTCACCTGGCCTACATGGGAAAAATAAATGTATATTGTGACCAAAGACAGGTAAGAGATGTAGACCACTTGACTGGTTTGTTTTTGTTAACTTGACACAAGCGATGGTTGCCTCAGGTTAGGAAACATCCCATGCTACAGATTTTGGAACCTCTTTCCTACCCTTTGCTGCGATCTGCCAGCCTTTGTCACTCTCATAACCTACTCTGTCACTTTCCTGAGTCTTCACATGATAGCACCTTGGTTCCTGGGTCATGATTGTGGCTTTTTGAGACAGGATCTCATGTAGCTCAGGCTGGCCTTGAACTTATTACATAGCTGAGGCTGATTTTTGAACTCCTGATCCTCCTGACCCACCACACCCATGCTGGGATTACAGTTATACAGCACCACAATAGACTTCAAAGGATACTTTGTTTAGTTCAGTTGAACCCAGATATCCAAGTTTTATTAGTGGTACATACTTTTTGACTATACAGCTTGAGCCACAGGGATCACTTTAAGGAGAGAAAAGGAGAGCCAACTTTGGGTGTTAAAGCAGGGTGTGTTTTTATGTGCCTTAGTCTTGTTCTGCCTCAACAACTTTGCCATTAAACAACGTATTAGGCCACAAGGCTAGAATATTTGTAGATTAGAAGTCTCTATAACTAAGCCAAGCTAAAGTTAGTTGGGTTCTAGGTGGCTGTGCAAATGACAAACAATTCAAGGGGGAATTATTAGTAAGGGAAAAAAATCATCATCCTATAAAATATAATCAGCTCAGATGCCAGATAAAAGCTCACAGCAAAATCACAGCATTTACTCTTGGTTGACCTAAAAATCCCATATTCTGGAGGCCATCCAGCTGAGCAATACATTATTAGTTTCCCACTAGCTTACAGGAGATAATACCTCTGACATGTGGGTTTAATTTGAAGGCTGCCTTTGCTAAAACCATTGACTCTTTGCTGGAGCCCATTGCTATCTGTTGGATGACTAAATTGAAATGAAAGGCCTGGAATTTTGCCTTCATACTGTGTTTTTCCCTTCTACTATTTCTGCCTTTGAGTCAGACTTTACTCAACCATGCATGGAGACATACCTACCATTTGAGAACTGTTCTATTCAAGATTATAATGCAGCATGAACTTGGCCTATTGCTCATTGGAGTGGATATGTGTTCTATCCCACGCTTGTGCTTTCTTTGCAACTTAAGCACCTATAGTTTCTTGGCCTTATTATAAGGCTCAGGCTGAATCATGAGTCTGCAGTGTTCCCATGGGCTGATGAGTAACTTAGCATTTCCTGGGTTAAGTTGAAGGCCACTGAGCGCAAGGCCAGGGAGTTCATATGCAAGAACATCTTTTGAAGCTACATCTGTGACTAATGTATAGTTCTCAAATGTCACCTTCAGAAGAAAAGAAACACCTGGTGTTCCTTTGTTACATGAATGGACTGGTCACCTCTGGTCACCATTGGCTCCCTTGGCTCAAGTCAGCTGGTTCACGCCAATGTCCTAGTAGAGGGACCTTGCTTGTCTTGTCTGTAATATGTGGATTCATCTCATTTCTTCTGTTTTCATTCTATGAGATCCTCTCTTCCCCATCCGAAGCACAGCCATCAGTACTTTGGCTCACGTGCCAAAGCTGAAAGCTCTCCAGGTCGCAGGTGGCTCACAGTGGTATCCAAGGTGATAATTGAAAGTCACAGGCACAGAGACAACCTAGAAGCTAATTTTACTTTAGAATCATATTTCTTTTTTGAGACATTCTGCTGGCAATTAGAGGGGAATGTAATGATCCTTATATCAAAGTCTTCTTTGATGGTGTAACTTGGAAGCAGGTAGATGACTGAGTCAGAAGTGACCTGGGACTCACAGGACAAGTTAGTTATTTGAAGATGGGGGATTGATGATATAGAAGGCACATGTAGAGTCTCCTTGGCTTGGGGACCTGTGGAGCTGTGAGCAGCCTTACCCTGGTGGTGGGGTGTGCTGCTAGAGATGCAGACTCCTCAGTGGGAACCAGGAGAAGACAGGCTGAGTTCAAGCAGACTGTTTTTGTACAGGAAGAGAGTCTCCATGGGATCTCAGCACACAGAGCTGGGGATATAGGAAGAGTGAGACAAACACAAACACTTCGTCTGTGCTCTGTCCCTGGTTTCTGGTTCTTACTTTTAGCTCTCTGCAGTGGAAGTGAAGACCACCATGTGGGTCACCTACAGATGTCCCACTTATTCATACTTTGTTTTAAAATGATTGCTTTCAACAAGTAAAAGTTTTTGAACTCTTATTATCTATGAGAAAAAAGACTAAGGACTCCTGGCTTCTGCCACTCTTTGTTACCACCCTCTCTCTGGACCCTAACTGCTCACTGAGAAGAAAGGTGGGTGACTTTGTCATCCCATTCCTGAACTTCCGCCAATCCTTGGTGCAGGCATTGCCTTGCCAAGAACTCCCAAGGTACCTCTTGCTCTGTAAGCCCTTAAAATCACTTAGTGATGCTTATCAACAGCTAACATTAATGAAGAGTGGTGAAAATCTCAGATAGCTTCCCAGAACTGCCAGCAGAAAATCAATCTGATCTGGGCCATTTTTTTTTTTTGGAGGAGGGGGCTAGGGAATGTTAAAAATTATAGAAATAAAGCAGATTTTTTTTTTTTTTTTAGTTTTTGCTTTATAAGATTTTCTGTATTAGCACTTCAAAATTTTTGAGACAAAGTGCCATGTAGGCCAGACTGGACTCAGACTTGCTTTGTAGTTGAGAAGGACTTCATTTTCTGATGCTCCCATTTCTCTCTCAGTGGTGGAATTTTGGGACTATACCACCATGAGCAGTTCTGTGAGATCAAACTTATAGTTTTATACATTCTAGGAAAGTATTCTACTGACTGAGCCGCGTCCTGAGAGCTCTATATTATTTTAAGTGCTAAGCTGCCAGTTCCACCTATTTTTTTTTTTAAAAAAACTGTAGAATGTAATTGGATGAACTCCGAGAAAGAAAATATATCAGAAACACTTGGAATATTTAAAAATTTTCAATTTAAAATTATCTTCAATTTATAAATATTTTAGAAACTGATCATGATGTTAGTAAATTGGCTCACAGAGAATATAACAGGCTTGCACGGAAGATGATATGTGAGTGAGCTATTATCTTTAATATGAAGATCAACTTTGTCATGACCACAATATACAAAGTGGACTTCAAAATACCACAATACAGGGAGACAAGAAAAGTTAAGGAATGTTTTATATGTTCCCCGCGAGCACAGTAAATACTCAGGGCAATTTTGGTTGGGGTTTGAGTTTTAGTTAGATTTAGGAAGTTTTGATCAAACAGTTTTGATCATGAAGGCTCAGACTCTAGGAGCTAGAGACTTTGCTATTCTTTTTTTTTTTTTCAATTTATTTATTTTTATGTACGTAAGTACACTGTTCATCTCTTCAGACCCAGCAGAAAAGGGCATCAGATCCTATTACAGATGATTGTGAGCTACCATGTGGTTGTTGGGAATTTAACTCAGGACCTCTAGAAGAGCAGTCAGTGTTTTTAACCACTGAGCTATCTCTCTAGCCCCATCCTTGCTGTTCAAGTATGAAAATCTGAGTTCAGATCCCAGCATTCATAGAAAAAGGGTGTGGCTGTGCAGGTGGCTGTGACCCCAGTGCTATGGAGGCAAAGACAAGAGGATTGCTATAGTTTGGTGGCTCCAGGTTCAATGAGATTCCCTATCTCAGAGGGATACGGTGAAGAGTGATAGCACAGGGTGACCAACTATCTTCCTATGCACGTACCACAGAACAAAACAAAGTGAAACACAAAACAAAGCCCAAGATTCAGGCTTTAGAGTCTTGAGAGAGAGCTCAGTCCATAAACTGTTTGCTAGATAAACAGGAGGCCTAAGTTCAGTCCTCAGCGCTCATGTAAAAAGCTGAGTGTGGTGATGGATGTTTACAATCTCAGTCCTGGGCTGTTGGGCCTCATTTCGGCCCTGGTTTCGGCCTTGTGGACAAACCGGAGCCTGGCTCAAGTTTCTGTGGCCTTGTGGGAGAATCTAAGCCTGGTTCGAGTTTGAGACCTGACATAGTCACTTCCATACTGGAGTGACTCAACAGGATCTGCTTGGCCCTGCCTCTGCTCAGCTGTTGCTGATGTAGAGATTTGCCATTGGCCCTGTCAGTCACCCCATACCCTCTGTCACCCTTCCCCACCCCCTACGTCATCTCACTCCACCAATATCCCTCCTCCCTATGCTCCAAGTTTATATAAACAAGAGGTTGTTACATTAAAGTTGAGTTCCTGCTTCGACAAGACTCCCGGCCTGGTGTGATTTTTTGGGCCAACACTCACTATCCTGCTCAGCTCTGGAGAGTCCCAGTGGGACTCGGACCTCTCTCCCCTCTTGCCTGGACCTGCAGGCTTTAAGGAGCCGACACTGGGGAGGTGGAGGCACATGGATCTTGAGGCTTGACAGCTAGCCTACCTAGCCCACTGTGTGAATCTGGCTATGAGAGATTCTGTCTCCCAAAACAAACAGTAAGGGTCCTCAGGATTGATACCTGTGCTCCCCTAACTTAGCCTATAGAGTGGTGTGGTGACACATGCCTATAGTTCCAACACTTGGGAAACTAAGCCAGGAGGGTTATGAGTGTGAAGCCAGGCTGGTTTGGGCTACAGAGTAAGACCCTGTATAAAAAAAAAATGTAAAAGAGAATAGAACTCTATGTCTGTTAATAGCTAGCTGTAAATATTACATCTCTAAGAATTTTCTTGGTGAAATTTAATATCACAAGCATTTATTGAATGCTTAATTATGTTCAAAGCTCCTTACAATGGGCTGGAACTATGGACACTAATCTAGCCTTCCGGGAGCTGAGTTTTCATATGTATGTAAAATAGCAAAAGACTTCTAAAAGAATTAGTCTAAGACAGTATTATCATTCTTTACTCAGAAGCTGGTTCTGCCCAGAGGAAGCATTCACCGATGTTTCTTGAGATGTATAAATTTGTACGCCCAGAATTGACTGAGAGAAGGAGCCGACCATCATCTACTTCCAGTCAGCATGCAGATTTGACTGGACACCCCTGTTTGAAACTACGACAGTGTGACCTTTATCCTTGCCCTGGAGCACAGAGGCTCTGCAGTCCAGCTCTCCAGCTGTGTGCCCACACTCATCTATTCTGGTGTACTAGGAGGAGGGGACCAGATGCAGAAGCTCAAGAAATTCTCTGGGCTTAGCCCAGTGTCTCACTTCACCTACAAGATAACATTTGCCTCTTATTTTTGAAGATATCTTGTCTGAACACTTTCCAGCTTCCCAAATCTGTTAATGTTATGTACTGTCATTGCTTTAATCAGCATGTTTTTAAAACAGATACATATATATTTTTTAAATGTGTATGTGTCTGTGTGCGTGGAGGCCACAAATGTGTGAGATCTCTGGAGGCAGGAAGTGGATGTCTGATCCCTTGGAGTTGGGTTTACAGGAAGATGTGAACACATTTGACATGGTGTTGGGGACTGAACTCAGGTCCCCTGGAAGAGCAGCAAGTGCTTTTAACTCCAGTTTAACACTCACAGAATTCATGCAGAACTCCACCTTTAGACTTACCATTGTTTGAAGCTTATTAGTGTTTATTGCTTTACTTTTATATTTTTGAGAATACCTAGGTCCAAACCTGTGCCCTGGACACAGAATGAAGACCCATCATTTCTATGTGATTGTTCTCAGATCACCACATGAGTCAGTCAGTTCGGTTGTAGGCATAGCTCATTTGTGTTCCATGTTGACAAAATGGACTCATATTACATGTTCTGTGAAGGGTATGATCATATTATATACTGTGGTGGTTTAAATATGCTTGGGTCTTCCAGCACTATGTCTTCCTGCCTGTTGCCACACTTCCCACCATGAAGATAATGGACTAAACCTCTGAAACTGTAAGTCAGGCCCAGTTAAATGTTTGCTTTTGTAAGACTTGCTTTGGTCATGGTATCTCTTTACAGCAATGAAACCCTAACTAAGACATGTACCACAATGCCTTTGCAGACTGCACAAACCCTTTACTAGGCAGACTGCTACTGGAAGTGGGAGATGAGGTTTTAACAGGCACGCAACCGATCTGAAAGAACTCTACCTTAGGCATTCTGAGGGAAGTAAGGTACACCCATGGAAAGTGTAACACAGCAAAACACTCTCCTTCTGTTGAATGTTGTGCATGAAGAGCCTCCACTGCACTCTGAGTAGTTCAGCAAGTTCAGAGCTCTCTAAACCTTTTCAGGGGTGAAGAAGATGGCCTGTTGATTCAGAGAACAAACCCAGGAACCACATGCTCCTGCCCAGATCCCCAGCTCTGTAGACTGTAAAGCTGTGTAGACTGCAGGCAAGCCTCATACTCTTGGCTCAGCTTCGTTCCCAAATAGGTGGAAATGATAGTGATAATAGAAGTTGTATAACTTTTGTGAGAGTTAGATGAGCACTATGATGGATAACCAGACAGAGAGAGAGATAGACAGATAGATAGAATATCTATCTTTGGATAAGATCTATCTTTCCAAATTGTACCCCAATGAGCCACTTGCTCCAAGTAGATACTTCAGACTGTTCAGGAGGGAAATTAGGACCCTCATGATATAAGCAGCTCTCAACTGTCCAGTCACTCTTTATATTTTTGCTTTTTCTTTCCTCTGTAATGTTATGAGTACATATGCTTAATTATGAAAAGGACAGTTTAGCATTCAGGTAATCCACGCTTTGCTGTGAAGACCAAGAGGCCTTTCCTGAAGTGGAAAGATGAGTACTGTGTTTCAACTAAGATGACCACAAAGATTCGTTCATTTGTATTTAGTCCATGAGAAGATCTAATGGTTATGACAAAGGCATTTAGCAACTGACATTCTTTTTCTAATTTTTTTATTCAATTATTTTTATTGAGTATTATATTTACATTTCAGATGTTATTCCCTTACCCCATTCCCCACAGCCCCCCAGGGGGGTCCGGGGGGGGTGCCCCGGAGGGTGGGTCGAGGGAGGATGTGTCCGCACCTACCCCCCACTCCTACCTCCCCACCCTCGAATTCCCCCACACTCGGTGTCCAGCCTTCATGGGACCAAGGACCTCCTCTCCCACCTATGCCTGACAAGGCCATCCTCCCCTACATATACAGCTGGAGCCATGGGTCCCTCCCTAAGTGCTCCCAGGCTGGTGGTTTAGACCCTGGGAGCTCTGGTTGGTTGGTATTGTTACTCTCCTCATGGGGCCACAAACCCTTTCAGCTCCTTCAGCTCCTTCTCTCTAACTCCTCCATTGGGAGCCCCTTGATCTGTTTAATGGCTAGTTGTGAGCATCTGCCTCTGAATATGTCAGACTCTGGCAGACCTCTAAGGAGACAGGTATATCAGGTTCCTGTCAGCATGTACTTCCTGACATCCACATCAGCATCTACCTTTGGTGACTGCACATGGAATGGATACTCAACTGGAAAGGTCTCCAGACGGCCCTTCCTTCAGTTTCTGTCCCACACTTTGTCTCCATATTTGCTCTGTTGAGTATTTTGTTACTCCTTCTAAGAAGGAAGGAAGCACCCCCACTTGGTCTTCCTTCTTCATTAGCTTCATGTGGTCTGTGAGTTGAATCTTGGGTATTGTGAGCTTCTGGGTTAATATCCAGTAATCAGTGAGTGAATATCATGTGTGTTCTTTTGTGACTGGGTTACCTCACTCAGGATGATATTCTCTAGTTCAATCCATTCACCTAAGAATTTCTCAAATTCATTGTTTTTAATAGCTGAGTAATACTCCATTGTGTAAATGTACCACATTTTTTTGTATCCATTCCTCTGTTGAAGGACATCTGGGTTCTTTCTAGCTTCTGGCTGTTATAAACAAGGCTGCTATGAAGCTTGGTATTGTTTTAAAGCTTTTCAATCCTTTAAATCTTTAAAGCTTTTCAATCCTTGTGGTTTAAAATTCCTGGACCCGGAGAATTACACTGTAATTTTACTTTAAATGGACATATAACAATCATACATATATACAGGACACAGTGTGGATACCATGTTTGAGGTCAGTCTAAGTTACATAGTGAAAACTCTTTCTCAAAAAATAAAAGCCAAACCCTAACCCAAACCAAAACTGAATACAGGTTTCTGAACCTAGGAACACTGTAGTTATTTAGCCTTTTAATACCAGATAGAACTTGTAGTGGGCACTCTTCGATCTTGAGGAAGTAAGTCAAAGCGATACACCAAGAAAGACAAGTTGCTCTTCTGCCTTCACATGAGTGCTGTGGT
Organism: Grammomys surdaster; assembly: GCF_004785775.1. Taxonomy (NCBI): domain Eukaryota; kingdom Metazoa; phylum Chordata; class Mammalia; order Rodentia; family Muridae; genus Grammomys; species Grammomys surdaster. The sequence continues at coordinate 10,116,987 of NW_021604577.1, forward strand.
ATACATGAAATGCCCCTCCTACCTGCATTTACTAGGGGTACCCAAGAAACAAGTTACATGGAGTAACTTTAATGATATACATGTAGAAGAGACTGGAGGGAAGTGGTAGCCTTCAGCCTTTACCTGTAGCTGCCTGCTAGAGGGTAGAACTAACCCTTTCTCTTCTGACTCTGTAATTACTCGTTAGTACAGTAGAATTCCTAGCTGAAACTATCTAATGAGGCAGGGACACAGGTGAACATTTATAGGAATAGGTTACCTTTCCCACAGTGACTCTTTTATTGTTGATATTTAGCCTGGTGGGTACAAAGCACATCCATTTGTAGCCACTGAGAGGACCACGGCCACCCTGCTGCTGTTTCTGTTCCCGTCAATACCACATTTTCCTCAGCTCTGCTTCTCACGGCTCACAGTCAGCTCACCAGTTGGCTCCAGAGGCACACTGCTTTTTGTGTCAAGCATGCCTGAGGATTCCTGAGAAAACTGTAGTCTCTGTTTGGAAACCACAGAATGCAAAGGCTTTCCTTAAAGTCCATTTCTTCTTTGCGTATGCGGCGATAGCACTGTGCTATGTGGCTTCTGTTGGTTTCATTTATTATTTTGGAAGTGGTCTCCTTCTGGTAAGGAGGCACATTAATCTTTTTGTGGGCGAAGCTTTTAGTATCTGGACATCTTTAGCTCTTTAATCATTTAATCAAATGGTTAGAAAGAATTGATTATTCTGTCTAGTCTGGATAAAATCAGGAACTACAGGGCTGGCTTTTTTTTGGCATTTCTCTTAGAATCAGCTCTTCTTTGTATTTTCCATACGTTCATTGTTTGCTATTCTATTTCTAGTTTTTAAATTTTATAAACTTTATTGTAAAAAATTGCAGGTAAAATCATCATCATACACTAAATTAATTAGATTCAAAGTCTATACAAAGTCTAACTCTAAAGAAGATTGTTGAGACAGACGGATGCATAGTTTATTAGAATAAAATGTGATTAAAATAACCAAATTTCTAATTGTTGAACTCTATTTTATATATAGTTTATTAATATTTTACAGTATCTATTGTTATTATTATCATTTCCTTTGTAACAGAATCTCAAACACATAGCCCTATCTGTTGGGAACTTGCTCTGTAGATGAAGTTAGTTTCAAATTTGCAGCAATCCTCTTGCCTCCGCCTCCTGACAGCACTGGCTAAAACAGGTCTTTAAAAATAGCTGTTGCCAAGACTACAGGTTGCTCTCCGCAAACTGATGGTAAGACCATGTTATCAAAGACGACATCTACATAGCTCATTGAACATGAGAAGTCAAGCTGGAGGCTATCTACCACCTTCATCTCTACTAACTAGTGTTTATGATGCAGGAAAGAACTCTGTGTGCTACCAAAGGAGAAAGCTAAACCCCAACCTAACTACAATCCCTTCAGGCTGCAATGGTGAACTGTGAGCAAGATGTGTTGGTGCAATAGTGGTACAAACCCCGTGAGACTAACCAACCAATATTTGATTGGATTTAAGACTTTCCCCATGAGAAGGAACCCATCTCTGACACTGCTTGGGTGGCTAAGAATCCAAGGTGAGGTAGGCCAAAGAAAATCAAATGCTACTCTTCTGCTAAAAGAATGCAGCCACAAAAAACCTCACAATGACATTCTGCTATATTGTTAGATCAGGGTGTTGCTCAGTCATCACCAGAGAAGCTTCCCCCTGAAGTCGATGGAAATAAATACGGAGACCCACAGCGGATCCTTGTGCAGAGTGAGAGACCTGGAAACACTCAGCTCTAAATGAGATGCCTCCATCAGTTCCCATCAAGAGCCGGAGGGGATGGAGGCATAGCAGGGCCAGTGCATACATGAACTCATGGGAACTGTGGCAGCATGCACAGGTCCTGCACAGGCCCAGGTTTGATAGGGTCCAAGTGTTGAGAGGACAGTTGGATACAAGCCCACATCCCTACTCAGAAACTAGCTCCAATTGACAACTGCTCACAAATGGAAAATTAATTTTCTCCAATGTTGTCTCACTGGGTTTATAAACTACTCTTAAGGCCATGCCCCATGCCCAGAAGTAGATGGCCAACACAAAATAAACTCAGTGCTACTTTTGAAGTTTTTTTTGGTCTCATAATGCTTTGTCTGGATTTTTTTTCTTACTTTACAGGTCTTTTGCTTATATATTATGGTTTCCATCTGATTTTGTGTTTCCATACGTGTGTGACTGTGTGTCTCTGCAGTGATATGTGTTTCTTGTGCTTTTTTCCTTTGGCTCTTTTTCTTGTTTTGTCCTAGTCATGTTTTTTTAACAAACTTATGCTATTATTACTTTTTCCTTTTCTTTTCTCTCTCTCTTATAGATGCTTGTTTGTTTTCTAATGAGAGAAACCAAGGTAATTTGGACGGTTGGGGAGGTGAGGATGATCTGAGAGCAGTGGGGGAATAATCAGAACATATTGTATGAAAAAATATTTTCAATTAAAAAAATGAAGAGAGGTGGCTTAGCGGTGAAGACAGAATCCTGCTTTTATAGAGAACCTGAGTTCAATTCCCAGCACCCACATCAGGCAGCTCATAACTGCCTGGAACTGAGGCTCCAGAGGAGGTGACACTCCCTTGTGACCTCTTGGGCAAAACTGCACTTACTTACATAAGTGCAAATATCTAGATATGTCCATCCTTGCCCACCCAATCCCCCATCCCTCAGTCCCCTTAGCATATCTGTAATTAATATGATAAATCTAAAATGTTTCATAATAAGAACAATATATGCTCATGGAGAGGAGTGAAAGATACAGGTAATTATAATGGATAACGATTATCAGTACAATAATGCAGTTTGGCTTTTATATTATTTTACTTTGCATAGTTCTGAGCATCAAAAGCTGTCTATCAATGTTTGTTTACATGTTGTAAATATATTGTATCCTAGATACTGCTTCATACATATATCTTTACTAAACTAGATAAGTCCTTTATGTTTATATACAATTAAATCATAATTTTGATGGACTTCACAATAACTACATTGTTATCATACAATTATTTTTTCTTTACTAAGTCTCCAATGGTGTGAAATAGATAATTTTGTTTCTTGCTTCTGTTTCCAGTTCCTCAAATGAGGACACACATTTCTATGTATGTTCTGTTTCTGCAATATCACCAGGCATTTGATAAAGACTGATAAAATTTTCCAAAAAGGTCACATCACCTGACACTCCTGCCAACGAATGCCACAACTCTCCACACTAGAGTTTTCAGCCAGAGTGTCTCTGACTATAACTAATTGGCAGCTTAATGGTGTGACTTTTCCTGAACTTGATTTTGTCACCCACTTGTATGGTAGAAGACAGCTCTCCAAGTTTTCTGGCTTTCATTACATCACCCCAGAGCAACACCTGCCTCCTAGAGTTATTCTGAGAGTAAATGGAATGCTGTATGTAATGCACTTAGAATCATCCCTAGTCTATAAGATGCACTGGGCAAACATTTCCTGCTTTATTAAGTATAGAATTAAAGAAGTATGGTGATACATTGATCTGACACTGCTGTCTTGATTATCTGTGTATTATGTCTTAAGTCAGTCATAGTCAAATATTTTTTTTGGATTCTTTTAAAATCTTTTTTAAACATTTGAGTTATGGTATAATTACACCACCTTCTCCTTTCTCCCTCTAAATCTTCTTACATATCCCTCCTTGCTCTCTTTCAAATTTCTGACCTCTATTTCTAAACACACACACACACACACACACACTACTAAATATAATCTCCTCAGTCTGCAAAAGTTACTTGTATGTTTTCAGACTGACTATTTAATATTAGACAACCAATTGGTGTGCTTTTCACTGGTGGACTCTCTCTCTCTCTCTCTCTCTCTCTCTCTCTCTCTCTCTCTCTCTCTCATCATTTTTCAGTTTCCTGTAGTTCTTTGTATAGGTTGAGGCTTCATGGGCTTTCCCCAGCCACTCTCACATGTGAGTTGGTGTCCTCTTGGATCAGGTTATGCTCAGGTAATCATACTTTATGGGTCTGATGCTACTAGGAGACACTGTCACAGCAAAAGTCCTCATCCTTTGGCTCTTATAATTTTCCCACCCTCAGTTCCACAATGTTCCCTGAACCTTAGGTGCAGGAGTGTTTTGTAGATATAATCATTGGGGTTGACCTTCACAACTCTGCATTTTGATTGGTTGTAGCTTTCTGTAGTGGCCTCAATCTATTGCAAAGAGTAGTTTCTTTGATAAGGGATGAAGTCTACACTTATCTGTGGGTATAAGGACAAGTGTTTACATTGTTAGTGATTATGCTGGTTTAGTAAAGTAGTGGTTGTAGTTTCTCCTCCAAGATCTATAAGTTCCCTAGCTCTGGGTAGTTGCTAGGTTTCATTACCTGGCATGATTTCCTTTTTGTTGAATGGGGTTGTTTGATTCTTATAGGCTTACCAAACTGTAGTAATTGATTTTATCTTTTAAATTTTGTAACAACTCTGAGCAGTCCAATGTTGACCTAACATATGAAATGTAACAGCTCCATAAGGACTAATGTGGTATACCTTGTAGACTGAGCTCCTGAGATTAAACATCTTTAGGAACGCTAATTAATTCCAGAAAAGAAGAGCAGCTGGAGAGTCTTTTCGTCTAAGAAAGCTTAAATAGCCACAATAATATTTTATTTACAGAGCATAGTCATAAACTCTAAGATCTCTGTGAAAGGAAACTAACCAGGCACAGAAATTGGTGCAGGTGGGGTGATTGTTTCTCCAGTAAGGCAGAACTGTGTTTCCAGCTGAGAATTTCATCAAAGGAATGAAGATTATACAGATGTGTGTGATACTTACTATTCTAAATGGGCCATGTATTCAGGGATGCTGAGGAATTTGAATGCAATCTGTTATCACCATAAACTCAGATATATCGACTTCTTTCCTTCCCCGTCTCCCTCCCTCCTTCTCTTCTTCCTTCCATCCCTCTTCCTTTCCCTACCTGAGGCATAGAAGGAATTTAATTTAATAATGATATGATGCCGTTTGAATCCAATACAATGAACTGTTTCATGCCCCAGCAGAACCTGTCAGGTTAGCACTGGGGTGAGTGGGTGAATTAGTTGCCAATTCTTTCTGAGCATATATAACTTAAAGTAAAAAAGTATCATCGGCCATTATTCCCGGAAGGGCTTATTTTGAGTATTTCTTTGACTGGATTGAGAATATTTAGATAGCCAGTGAGGTATGGACTGTTCTCTATTTGTTGGTAGACTCTGGGATTATATTGCTACTGCTGAAAGGCAAATGCAGGTGATTTGGCATTTGAGAGGAAAGAATGGTTGGCTTGTCCCAGGTGTATATGTGAAGGGGTTTCTGAGGGAGACTAACCTTTGAGTTAGTGGACTGACTGGGGAAAAGGTGTCCTCCATGTGAGTGGCCACCATGTAAACAACTGGGGACAAATGGAGCAACGTCAGAGATGGATGGATTCATGCTCTCATAGGCCACTGTCCCTGGCCTGGGGACCTTATAACTCCAGATTCTATATTCCTTGACTCTGTAACTCATGCTAGTGTTCTCCTAAGCTTTGGGGGGCTTCATCCTTGTTCTGAAAACTCCATCATTGGCATTCCTGATTTCCCAGGTGTTTGGAATTCACCCAAGTCATGCTCTGAGCTGTGCCAAATCTCTAGCCATTCCGATTAAGCCTCAATGACCAAGGGGATCAAAGCTCTTAATAAGCCTTTTTCTCTTTTTATTCACATCCCATGGCTTCAGTTTTCTGGAACCTGACAAAAGCAGTTCCTTATTGTTTGCATATTCAGGCACCCAAAGAAAAGGCTGGGTCTCAGAGTGCTTCCATGTAACTAGGGAAGCCCTTCATCAAACAACAGGTAGTCTAATGGTGAAGGACCAGAGCAAGGGAAGAGAAAGCCGGTGATGATGACACAGATGACAAGAATGGGTGGGAGCGGTGGTGTGATAGCAATTATATAATGGTGACAATAACACATCTTATTTCTGAAAACGTAAGGAATCACTTTTTATATGTCATGGTAGGACTAAGAAACTTTCCCGAAAGTCATATATTCTGGAAAAGATTTTCAGTTTCCTTTCAAGCAGAAAAGCTACTTCTGGCAAAACTCAGTCCTAGGTTTTATCTGATAAGAATCAGTTATGTCTCTCTTCTTGTGAATCTGATGCTTTCCCCTGAAGGGCATAAATGTCATAGCTTGAATAAACCTCAGAAATGCTACAGCAGGCTTTCGTTTGAAAGGTCAAAATAGAAGGACACTATTCGGAGAGACCGAAAGAAGAAGAAGAAGAAGAAGAAGAAGAAAAAGAAGAAGAAGAAGAAGAAGAAGAAGAAGAAGAAGAAGAAGAAGAA